>NC_064643.1:152892289-153195319 GCF_023864345.2 Schistocerca serialis cubense
TTAAACTCTATTTTATCATCTACAATATATGTAAAAAACACACATTTTGCAGTGCCAAGAATTTTGCAGACATTTAGAATACTATGAAATCATTGATGTGGATTATAATTAATTTCACTTTAGTTGTGCCTTAAACGAAGTGTGTTTCGTAGAGGAAGCTAGAAACTCTTTTACCTACAGCAGACTCACCTGTTGGTAACACAGAACGAATGTTTGTCAATTTTCTGGCGAGCGTGGTCTATATGACACTATGCACTCGTTGCTGCCCTCAGAAAATGATTAACTCTCTCTGCGATTTCTAGATTAGTGTAGTGTGATTAGGTGGTCGAAGGTTTATTTCCCTTGAAGACTCGGTACGTAAACACCATGGCACTATCAGATATTAAAACATGGCAGGGACAAAATGGTTCGAATGGCTCTGAGCACTATGGCACTTAACTGCTGAGGTCATCAGTCCCCTAGAACTTAGAACTACGTAAACCTAACTAACCTAAGGACATCACACACATCCATGCCTGAGTCAGGATTCGAACCTGCGACCGTAGCAGTCGCGAGGTTCCAGACTGTAGCGCCTAGAACCGCTCGGCCACTATGGCCGGCATGGCAGGGACACGATTAGGGACTTCTAGTTTGTGACGGACCTAACATGCCCATCTGCCAGCTATACCTTCCATTAGGGACAGTCCAATATGATCAAATGGGTGGCACTGTCTCCACCGGCAATCAAGTATGCCGTTAGAATATTTCTGCTGAGTTCTAGAACATTCGACCTCACTGCACTAATGGAGTCAACGGATCCACTCAAGAGCCACGTACGTGGAGTATCGTTGAATTCAGTTCCAAGTTCAGAGACGAAGTCTTAATTTCTAGTCAGTAAAGAACTGACAGCTCCTTTATTCCTGCAAAGAATCTCGGCAACCCATCCTCTTAATTTTATATCACTCTGCCACTGGTGTAATTGTTCCCTAATAACAACAACTCTTTACATAAGAAGCTAAAGGTAAAAGCTAATAATATCGATTTCCTCCTCACTCTTATAAATGTATACTCCGTGGGGAATGCTAAAAAACCAGTACTCCAGGCTATCTGCAGCTCTCTGGTTTCTTGTGAATCTGTAATAGCTTAGAGTTGTTTTGTCATGCTTTTTAGACAGTCGGGAAATGATTATCAAATTAATGCACTTTTTTAGCATGGCCTGGACGCCTACCTACTTCCGGCAGAGTTCCTTCCTTCTAAATGAATGCTTTCAACGTGGCCGTACTAAGCGGATAAGTACAATTAACTCCACAATTGGCCGGGCGTCATTATGATGCTAACCACGGCGACTTCCCCAACGACAATACAAAGCCAACTTCTGCTTGTCTATCACCCACTAAAAGTTCTGCACAGTGGGTGGGTTTCATCGTGTCACACTTGCGACTCATCTGTCATCCATCCTTAGCACTTCTCAGTTGTAAGGCTCACCCACAAAAGCCACAGAAGTAGCCTGCACCCGATTATGTAAAGTAATGTTAAAAAAGGAAATGAAATCAGTTTATGAAACCAATCTAATCGTACTAATCCATATTAAAATGTATATTATCAGAACATTTCTAGCTCACCTCACATATAATCCAATTATTTTAACAAATACGAAAGAAATGAGATGAGTCAAACAGCTTGTCGCTCTTAACGACATCCAGCTTGCACAAAAAGTTCGCTCAGAAGTTGTCTCATTAAAGAAAAGCTCGCCTTAAACAACCAAGACTTCAGTGAGAAGTTCTCAGCGACTTGGAAATGTTTCAGTACATGACTCCCATTGTCATTATCTGAAGAGAGGGTAACAAACAAGAGGTACCTTCGCCATGCAGAACACGGAAATAACGACCCCAAATAAAAACCACACATTCATCCTCAGGGAAACCACCGCCTGACATATTCGTTCTTGAAGATGTTCATGTTGCTGAAAGCTACTAGATGGTGCTACAGAAGACTGTGGTTCATCCACAGCTTTCAAAATTGAACATCAAATGTCCAGCTGTTGTAAATATTCACTCCTTTACCTAGGCCAGAGCGTAAATTATTTTACAATGTTATATTGTTACTCTGCTCTTTCTTTAACAGTGGTTATCTAATTATTCTGTAACGAATACAGCTGATCACCAACTGACTTAAGATCCAGTCATACCAGTCACACACAATATTGATCACTATTGATGTATAAAAGTTTTAAAAGGAATACGTGCTTCACAGTACTGATATACTGTTACAAAAAATAATGATGCTATGTAAGCGAAGATTACTAATAATACACTAATAAAATATTGTTATAATAATAAACAACTGAAATGTGACATAATGTTACACACTGCTATTGTCATATAGAAAACAGCTGTAAACCAACAAAACAAATACCTTAACTTATACTTTACAAAATAATCAGTCATTCTCCTAGAGCTACCCATTTTTCATGCCCATGTTATTTATAAAGCATCCCTTAGATGCAACAAATAGCAACACCAGAAAGTTAATGAAACATCGAAATCTAACTTGAAAGGAAGTGGAAACATAGCGTGTGCAATTATTTTGCTGTGACAATTGCCATATAATATATAAGCTGGTATTATGCATGCCGTATTTTTCTTATTATTATTTGTAAACAATACAATGATAGTCCAAAATATGATAAATAATTAGTGTAGCCACAAAAGAGAGCAAATAGAAAAATGCCATCCGTCCGTAATCTTGTGGTATCATAACAAAAGTGTTGGGTACAAATCATTCATCATTGCTACAAAATAAACTGAAGTACATGCATCATCTAAAAAATAAGCTTACAGTAATAAAGAAATAAAAGCCTTCTGAAAGAGAAAGAGTATAACATTGATCTACAGATTGCTTGGAGAGAATGGTTATTATAAGAAGCCCAGGAAACAGAGAAATTACATCAAAATGTATAGTGAATGGGGAAACAGGACACAGAACAGTTGAAATATATGTAGATTCAGGTTGCGAGATTTCCTTGATCTCAGAAGAATTTTACCAGTAACAGGAATAATTGGAATTACTGGTACTTGGAGTAAATTAATTAGAAAGAAAATCAGAACAACTATAAATATAGGACTATTCTGTTCGATACAGATGTTACTTGTAGAGCCTAGTATAAATAGGCAAATACTATTAGGTGTAGACTGATTACATAAGTACAAAGTGATTTTGGAATTAAGCACATCATTCCTGTGTAATTTATATAATGTTGCAGTACATTTAAAGCTAAGGCCATTATTAAGAAACATAAACTAATTATTAATTAGGCTACATTAGATGAAGATAGTAGAAAAGCTTTGCATTAACTATCTCACGCTAATATCTACCAAAAACCATATGAATGTGTTCCATTAACGGATCAACAAGAGGATAATTTAAATCTAATTTCACGTACTTATGAAGCACCTATTTTTGGACAAAATGGGCGTTAGAGGTGACTACATTTGCAGCTTTAACATCAAAAACCTCTGTTTTGTACCGAGCGATGTGGCGCAGTGGTTAGCACACTGGACTCGCATTCGGGAGGACGACGGTTCAATCCCGTCTCCGGCCATCCTGATTTAGGTTTTCCGTGGTTTCCCTAAATCGTTTCAGGCGAATGCCGAGATGGTTCCTTTGAAAGGGCACGGCCGATGTCCTTCCCAATCCTTCCCTAACCCGAGCTTGCGCTCCGTCTCTAATGACCTCGTTGTCGACGGGTCGTTAAACACTAACCACCACCACCACCACCACCACCACCACCTCAGTTTTGTATGGCTTATCCAGTACCTGTAAATTTATAAGCAGGAGTAAAAGAAGAAATCAACAGAATAATAGACATCCAAGTAATGGAACGTAGGTTATGTGTTTCTAATAATCCATTACTGCTGGTTAAGAAAGCTACAAACTGAGTTCGACTCCTGTTGGACGCACAAATTTAAGTATACATAAAAAAAGTTACACGATAGCCTTGAAGCGTCCATGAGTTATTGGCAAAGCTCGAACAAGCGAAATACTTGAGTGTAATTTATTTAGTCGTTGTTTACTGGAAGGAAAATTAAGTGAAGATCGTAAACGGTATACAGTATTTCTATATAATAGTTCATTTTGTAAGCTTAAAGTGTTATATTTTGTATAAAATACTTCCGTTTCATTATTTAGTAGAGCGATTGATCAAGCTCTGGGAAGAGAATTGTACAAGAAGTTTTAATTTGTGTACACGATATTTTATTAGTATCCAAAACTTGGGAGGAACATTGTCCTTCGTTAACAAAGATATTACAAAAATTCTATGGAAAGGAATAAGTATTAAATTTGCAAAGGACTTTTTGGCCGAGGAGAATTAAAGTTTCTAGGACACATAGTGGGCCCAAATGGTATAAAGTGGGCCAGATCTGGAACAAATAAAAGCTCTTTAAGATTGCCCATAACTACATGATGTAAAACACTGACGTTCATGATATAGAACCAGCCAGGGTTCTATCATAGATATATTCAGGAACAAGTAATCAACGAACCATGTTTACATCCATTATTCAAATAAAGATATATTTGTATTTAGATAGGAGTACTGCAAAAGTTTTTCAGAATATCAAAGACGCATTGGTAAATGTGCCAATATTACGACATACAGTAATGAACTAGCAACTGTACATCAGACTACGGTAAAGACTGAGAATTACTTCTGGGGGAGTAGGATCCCAAAGTCAGGGTACATAGAACAATGTCTTCCGTGAGTAGAAGCCTAAGCAAAGATGAACTAAGCTATTCAGCAACCGAAAAGCAACTATTAGCCACTATTTGGAGCATACAAAAATCTGAAATACTTCTTTGTGGATGACGCCTGTTGATGTACACTAATCATCAAGCAATAATCTTTTTAATGGAAAACAGATTGTTGCAAGGGTGTTTGATGAAAAGGGGTTTGCCTCTTTACCAGTTCGGCATTGACGTAAAATATATAAAGTGTTCTACAAATCAAGTTCGAGATGCCTTGGCAAGGTTACCTATAGGTTTGTATGATATGAAAATAACTAAATGGACTGGAATAAGGTTGTCAATGAATTTATTAAGTTTAAGTGATACGAAGAATGTAGTAAGAAACATAGCACGACAGATAAGGCAAGGATTAAAAGAGGATGATAACTTTAAAATTAAACTGCAACAGTGTGAACAAGAATCATTACCGTCATTTGAACAACATGTATGGGTACTTGTGGATCAAATGTGTTTTTCTAGAGAAATTGGAGACACACAGAGTATTAAAAGTTATGCATTTCGCAATGTGTGGAGATCGAATTAGTAAGGTTCATACATAAAGTCTATGGTCACTTTTCTATTCGTAAATACATAAAACTAATGAAAACGTTTTGCTACTTCAAGGGACCAAGTAAGAAAGTTATAAGACTGATAAAGACGTCTCATATTTGTCAACAACTTGTTTTCTTGGTCGATTCCAATAACGAACAAGAAAAAGGACTATACAATGTAGATATGCTAGACATCTACAAATCATTACTTTGTCAAAAGTAAAATAAATAAAGAGAACACTGTCAGCAGTTATTTATGATACGCAATATAATAAACAAACCACAAAATGCAAACAGTTATAATTGGTCCACTATTAATTGCACGTGAGGTATGATATCGCTGACAGTTAGCTATGTGAACTTTAAAAAATCGTAGATTTACAGGTTCTAATATGGCACCTCACAGAAGGCAAACTGTCTGTGTCAGTAAACACTAAACTGCCATCAGGGGGAAATGCTGAGCGGGTTGCAGCAAATACGGAAGCCATCGCGTCACAGCAAAAACATCGAAAGCCCAGATCCACAAGCGAATCATAATGACATCATGGAAGTAGAGACATGTCGACAAAGCTGAGTTTCGTAAGGAAGGCAACATTAAGTCTTCAGGCGTCGAGCTAACAGAAAAGACCTTCTGAAAGGTGAAGTAGCGAAAGTCTGAAGTCAGTAGGAGAGCTGACAGCGAGAAGAAATCTAGAACACATCATGTCATAGCCGCCTCCACATAGTTTCATAACCTTTATTAACAAATGTCTGATTGCTGCTTACTGACCGCCCAGTGTGTAGCTCCAACCCTTGTGTCAGTTGTAATTATCCCATGAGAAGGAGGGCTATGAAGGTAGACGGTTGTCTTAGATGGTATGGAACCATGAGTTTGGCTGAAAGGCCTTTCCAGCTGCAGTGCCAATATCTGAAGCAACACTGATGGGTTGTGGAGAACGCCATCACCCTACATGCCTGCTGAAGGCTTTACGTGCATGACCTGGACGCTGTACATCGTCCGCCTTCGAGATGGGGTCACTAAAGCTGTTTATCCTGTTCCTGTGGCAGACACCAATGCTGCTGGCTTCTGTTTCCCAAGTGGGTGCTGAGGGCCGACAGGTGTGAGCCGGCCGTTATTTCAAGTGGACCTGGGGCGAGACTTCTGAGTGTAAACATTCAACGTCAACGAGAGCACTTTGCAAATCGATACATGGAGCTGGAGGCTGCCAGATGCCACAGGTCGAAGGCCACCCCGTGCCATAGCCGCTGCCCCTTCCCCACCCCCACCGCCCCCGCCCTCACACACACTTCGCTATGCTGCCATACTGTGAGATGGGCACATGCCAGTCTTCTGCAGCTGACAAGGCGCTACTCCGCTTGCCTGGCTGAAGTGCAACGCTTTGGAAAAAATGCTGTGTTGCTGTCCAATAAATGTGTCATTGTCAATTATGTTGTCTCGGCACTCTCGAGTATAACTAAATCCTCACTGCCGCATCCTTTCTGGCCTTTATGATGACAACAGGTGCCTGGGACCAAACTCCTACAACAGTTATTACGTGAATCAAATACATTGCAGAGGAATTACGTGAAAGAGGTTATTTTGGAAGAAAATGTACGAATATATTGGTAAAACTACGATGGTGGCCATGACTTGAGACAAGAACGATTTACGGCTGGCGAATTATGGTTTACAAAGGTTTTTTTACATATGGTGTTAGACCACTCTCTCCAGGCACACAAGAGGAGTTTGTTGAATTCATTTTTAGGGTGTGTACGATAAAGATTAAACAGGCCAATCTGTAAGGCACATTAACGTTCTTCGTCCTCTGGCGTTTCAGTGAAGAACTCATCCACACGGGATCCTTTTTTAGGGTGGGGATTGTGACGGGAGTCTGTTTTTGCGGTCTGTCTTCTTTTCCTCTTCGATTTCAACAAATCTGTTCTACTTCTTCCTTCCTTTATTCTCCTTTAGGAGGTTTGCTCTTATCTTAGCCCCTTTCGTACGCAGTAGTCTCAATTGTGGAACCCTACCCGTTTCCATTTGCCTTCAAGCAGTAAGACCTTAGCTTCTCCTGGCGTATCCTGTGTTCAAATAACTTACGGAAATGTCACCGGGTTATATAACCGCCGATATTTCCTCAGGAGTACACCCTGCCATTTTCAAAGCAAACCTGGAGCAGGGAAGCGCTGTTCACAGCAGTTTGAACCTTCATTTTCAGAGAACTCCGTAAAGATAACGCACACACATACTAGCGCCATCACAACCAAAGATGACTGGCATCAGAAGTTATCGAAAGTGAAATCAATAATCAGCGGGTGAGGTTGCATAAACTCCAGAATTGAGAAAGCAGGATTACATGCAGAATTTAACCAAAAACCACCGCTTCTACGTATAAACATGCTTGTTAATTTAATTTCAACCGCTTCCTTTGAACCGACTGACAAGCGTTTGCCGTTGGATGATTTTATTGGTTGTATTGAACAGGCTATTTTAAAACTACCTTCTGATTTGACAGAGGAGCACAGGGGGAAGGCATGTTTTGCGTTGGCTAGGGCGCGTCGACCCAAGAGTAACGCCACAGCGGCTGAGAGAGCTGCTTTATGTTCACTTAGAGTTGACCCGGATATTATTTTACCTGCGGACAAGCACAATGATGCCGTTGTTTGGGACAAGCGGAATTACCTTCATAAGATGCTGTGTTTACTGCCTGATTCAGCGTATCGCAGGCTCAGTGCTGACACAACAAGAAGTGTTGTAAGATTAACACCGTTTGATGAAAAGTACCTTATCTCAGGCCACTATCGAGAGTCCCAGTTTTCATTATGCTGTTTCACCAAAACTATATGGCCTCTCCACCGTCCATAAGAAAGGGGTTCGTCTTCGTCTGATTGTAAGTAACGTATTGATCTGACATATTGTGCAGCAAAACACCTTGCAACTCTGTTGAGCCCAAAGTAGGCAAATGTGAGAACCACATTAAAGACTTGGCTGATTTCTTAAGTCGGTTAGAATGGCTCTGATGTTCTAGTATGTTTAGAATGGTTCAAATGGCTCTGAGCACTATGGGACTTAACATCTGAGGTCATCAATCCCCTAGAACTTAGAACTACGTAAACCGAACTAACCTACGGACATCACACACATCCATGCCCGAGGCAGGATTCGAACCTGCGACCGTTGCGGTCGCGCGGTTGCAGATTGAAGCGCCTAGAACCGCTCGGCCACACCGGCTGGCTATGTTTTGATGTGATCTGTCTGTTTACTCGTGTTCCTCAGTCTGATTCGTTACGGTTGATTGAAGTTAGGTTGGTTCTGAATTAATGAACCGATTTCGACACGTATTGACTTCCATTTATTTTTTATTCAAAGACCAGTACCTCGAGGAGAGAGATGGAGGTGCGATGGGAAGCCCGTTGTCACCAATTAATGCAAAATTGTTTGTGGAAGATTTTGAGGACTGTTCCTTGGAGTCTGCGGCGTTGAAACCTGCGTGGTTTTTCAGGTATGTAGACTATACTTTGATTGATTAGCATCGTTACAATGAGAATCTGAACGAATTTCTACAACACTTGAATTCAATTGATCCGAATATCCATAACACGATTGATCTCCTAAAGGATAGCTGCTTTCCCTTCCTGGACGTGTTGGTCAGTAGGAAGATGGATGGTATGTTGAGACACGCCGTTTGTAGGAAGTCTGCTCACACTGACTTTTATCTGTAACCAGATACTTGTCACCAATCGCCTCAACGTGCAGGTTTCCTTCCTACCTTGGTTCACTGGGCCCATGTCATCTCGGAGCCTGAGAGTTTGCCAAATGAGCTAGCTCAACTCGAAGACACCGTTCGACAAAATAGTTATAATAAAAGACAGATTAGAGCCGCGTTGCGCTATCGACCATTGTGCACTGGGTGAGTAATGGTAATACCGAGGTGGCACCAAGGTCTACGGCCAGTTTGCCTTATATAGGAGCACTTCGTACAGGATTGATGGTATTTTGCGGAAATATGATGTGAGCTGTGTGTCTTGACCAACATCTAAGATAAGGGTTTTCTTAGGTTCCGTAAAGAATGATCTTCTTTTGCTGAGGCGAGTGTCTGCCATATTCCTTGCAGTTGTGGCATGTCATACAGTGATCAGACTATTAAGACTGCGGAGCACAGGTATTCTGAGCACTGGCGGCGCACACGCTTACAACAACCATGCATATCCACCGCTGCAGAACAATGCCCTTTCACGGGGAATCCGATGGAATATAACTACATGGAAATTCTGACATGCAGGTTTTATTAAAGGAAGCTGTTGAAATTAAAATAGCAAGGAAACATAAATTGAGATGGTGGTTTTTGTTTAAATTCTGCATGGAACCTTGCTCTTTTGCTTGTCAAAATACACAGGGACAGAGTTTATGCTACCTCACCCATTGATTATTATTTATTTCACTTTCGATAACTTTTGACGACGGTGATGGCGCTCGTGTTTACATAGTGTGCGTGTGTGTGTGTGTGTGTGTGTGTGTGCGTGTTTGTGTGTGTGTGTGTGTGTGTGTGTGTGTGTGTGTGTGTGTGTGTGTGCATGTGTGAGTGAGTTTAATTTCACAGTTGAAACTTCCTGGCAGATTAAAACTGTGTGCAAGACCGAGACTCGAACTCGGGACCTTTGCCTTTCGCCGGCAAGTGCTCTACCAACTGAGCTACCCAAGCACGACTCACGCCCCGTCCTCACAGCTTTACATCTGCCTGCACCTCGTCTTCTAGTTTCGAAGGTAGGAGACGAGGTACTGGCAGAAGTAAAGCTGTGTGGACGGGGCGTGAGTCGTGCTTGGGTAGCTCAGTTGGTAGAGCACTTGCCCGCGAAAGGCAAAGGTCCTGATTTCCAGTCTCGGGCCGGCACACAGTTTTAATCTGTCAGGAAGTTTCACATCAGCGCACACTCTTCTGCAGAGTGAAAATCTCATTCTGGAAACTGCACAGTTTTTTCTGAAAACTGAGCTTGAACAGCTCCTTCGTGCTGCAGTTTTGGACTGAAAATGGCAGTGTGTGCTCTTGTCGAAATATCGGCTGTTATCGACGACGTCACCTGGTTGCATTCCCGTTAAGTTATTTGCACCTTTAATTTGTTTTCACAGAACAGTCGAGATTGCTCGGCTCTCACGTGACATACAACGTTGACAAATTTGACAAGCGATTTGGGTGGTCATAAGTTTAGACGTGCGAAAAATTTTAGGAGAAATAGCCAGGCTCGAAGCAGAATATGCTATAAGATGCATGCTAAGATGCACCCAATACATACACTAATTACGAAAACAGAGTAACAGTGTCTCACATGCAGTAACGAATAACGTCGTTAATAATGTTAAGTAGGGAAAAGCGTGAGCTTTTGCATGTAATACGAGGGCAGGCATAAATCTTTTTGAGCCTTAATTAAATATGTCGGATAGGTATTTATTTAATAATAATTATAAATATGTGGATTTTTTTTACTAAATGGAGGTAATTACAGTATAAGTAAGTGTAAGGTATGAAATGAGGAAGAGTATGGGTTGATATCTGGGTACAATCAAGTGATGGAACCTATTGGAACCGATCTAGGGGGAAAACTAGGAGAAATGCTGAGGATATGCTGTGCAATTAGTTTAAAATATCTCGCATCAGGGGAAGATGAAAATAAAATGACGGATACACATATCCATGAAAGAGGTTGATTTATGGGGTGTGCCACGCACATTTCGGAAAGAATTGGCCTATAGCATATACTTGTAGAGAATTTGTTTGAGGCACCCTCACAAGGTTACAAATAAGCTTGCACAGTATTACCCACTGAAGGTAATCAGCGACTATGAAATAAAACGCTTTAAAGAGCTGTAATGACAACTTAATATCACACGTAATACTTATAAAGAAGAATGTATATTTGTTTCAAACATATTTTTTAAGTATGATTAATTACGAAATAGAGTAAGAGTCAATAATAAGATGTGTAAATGAAATACATGATACAACCAAGCCCTTTTTTCTTTTTCGTCATACATCCCATACTTAATGTGTTTTCTTTGCTTTAAGTACACACAAACATGGTGTTGTGATTCTTCAACTTCTCCCGGCGTATTTCTTGCTGTAACAGTCCACGGGTGTACTGCCGTTCCATAGTGTCCAACGGGCACAGTATTTCGGCGATCAGACATGTCGCCATCGTCAGGGGCGCTGACGAGCTGAGCTCCTGAGGGCCGGCGACCGTCCTAAATCCCCGAGTCGTTCTCTCCGTGGTCCGCGCCCTCGGCCGCGCGTCGGCGGTCGCTGAGAGGCTGGCGTCGGCGTCTGTGGTGGCGTCGGTATAACTGCCTCGTCCGGTCTGGTCACTCGTTCGTTTTCTTTGCCGTGCCTCTTTTTAATTAGACTCAGTGCTGGTTCCCATGCCTTGCTGATGTTATAGCCACAATCACTGCTGATGAGTCCGTACCCGGTACGAATTTCGATAGACTCTGTAACGACGCTGTCCCAATATTTAGATGTCTGTGCCAAGACTCTGGTATGTTGGTTGTCCATTTCGTGATTTTCGGACAAACAGTGCTCTGCGACTGCCGAATTGTTGGGGTACATAAGTCGAGTGTGCCTCTGATGTTCTCGGCAACAATCTTCGATGGTGCGCACTGTCTGTCCAATGACAGGACGGCCGCCCGCCCTCAGGAGCTCAGTTCGTCAGAGTACCTGACGATGGCGATATGTCTGATCGCCGAAATATTGTGCCCGTTGGACACTATGGACCGGCAGTACTCCCGTGGACTGTTCGAGCAATAAATACGCCGGGAGAAGTGGAAGAATCACATCACATACCTCTACGGGGAGGAGATGTATCGCAGCATGAAGAAATTCGACAAGCTGCGCCACCGAAGGAGCCGTTTCCTGAGTGTTCTTGCCTTTCTGAAGAGATGTCGTGCCGATCAGGTTGTGCCAAACTTTGCTAAGGTCACGCATCACATCGACTCTGCAGCAGCTAAGAGAATCAAGAAGCGTGCTAGCCTCTCCTTGGTTCGTGAGCGGGTGCACTTTACCCTCCACAGCCTTGAGTACAACTCCCAGGAACTACTTAAACTATATCTACAACTAGCCAATAATTTTAATTCCGGAACCTGGGACTGGATTGATGGTGTTACCTGGGTGACCGCCGATGCTGCACATAAGAAGGCTTCAGGACGTCAGATATCTAAATTTTCTCGCGTCTCTGACAAACCATAGCTGGAGGCCCCACGCAAGACAATCTCACAGACATTGAGCTGACTGGTAATGCACTCTCTGTTCTGGAGAAGGGACTTAATTTTGCGCCCACACTTTGTTCACGCCGGTAGCGGACATCGTCAGTGCAGTTGAACAAGTTGCTGCGCGTCTGCCACCTGAAGCAGCTGAAGAAGTGCGCCGGGAAACCTGCCTTGCTCTGACGAGAACTAAACCGATCAAGTCGAATATTACCAGCAGGGAGAGGGCAGCCATTCGAGACCTGAGCCCTGAGATTGTTATCTTACCAGCTGCCTAAGACAATGTTACAGTGATCCTTTCCCATAAGGATTACATTGTGAAGATGCAGAGCCTGCTAAGTGACGATTCTTACAGGAAGATCAACGCTGACCCCACAAAGAAGGTGGAGAACAAGATTAGGGCTCTTCTCAAGGACCCGAATTTACCAGAGGGTGTCGCCAAGAAACTGACACCTCAAGGACCTGAACCGCCAAGACTTTATGGACTCCCTAAAGTCCACAAAGAAAGGGTGCCGTTACGCCCAATTGTCAGCAACATTAGGGCACATTCATATTTGCTGGCCAAATACCTGGCAGAACTACTAAGCTCTTACGTAGGTAAATGCCCTTATCACGTTCGGAATTCTATGGATTTCGTAAAACGTCTCGAGAACTTCAAGCTGAAAGACTCAGATATCCTGGTGAGTTTTGACGTTGTCTCGTTATTCACCAGGGTGCCTCTTCGAGAGTAAGTTGAGCTCATTGCACAGAAATTTAACTGGAAGACGACCGACCGTTTCAGGCACTTTCTCACCTCCACGTATTTTCTGTTTAATGCAGAATACTATGAGTAATGGGGAGCCCACTTTCGCCTGTGGTCGCGAATTTCTATATGGTGTATTTCCAGGAGGGAGCTTTGGCAAAATCCAAATGGAAACCTACTTGTTTTCTACCTTATGTTGATGACACGTTCGTGATATGGCCCCATGGAAGGGTCAAGCTCCTAGACATCCTTACACACCCGAACTCCATACATCCGAACATCAAACTCACTATGGAGACCAAAGCAGAAGGAAGTTTACCATTCCTGGACGTCATGGTCAAAAGAAGAGCAGATGGCACCCTGGGCCATGGGGTATACAGGAAGAAAACGCACACCGACCTGTATTTGCATGCAAAAAGCTGCCGCCACCATTCACAGAGGAATTGGGTCCTAAAAACACTGGTACACAAGGCGCTACCATCTCGGACGCAGAGTGTCTGCCTCATGAGCTGGAACACCTTAAAACTGTATTTCGGAAAAACGGATACTCGGAATCGCAGATCAGACGCGCTCTCCGCACCACCTCTACAGTAAGCGAGTGGAGATGGACGAAGTCACGTATGAAGAGATATCCATCGCCTATATACCGTATACTGGCGCACTATAGGGGAAAATAGGGCGAATATTGAGAACACCGAGTAGAGACCGTCTTTTGCCCGGCCAATAAAATACGAGCATTATTGGGAAGTGTCAAAGACGATCTCGGTTTGCGGGAGACCGCCATATACCAGATTCCCTGTGAGTGTGGGAAGACTTACATCGGACAGACAGTGCGCACCATCGAAGATCGTTGCCGAGAACATTAGAGGCACACTCGACTTATGTACCCCAACAAGTCGGCAGTCGCAGAGCACTGTTTGTCCGAAAATCACAAAATGGACTACCAACATACCGGGGCCTTGTCACAGACATCTAAATACTGGGACAGCGTCGTTAGAGAGGCTATCGAAATTCGTACCAGGGACGGACTCATCGACAGAGATTGCTGCTATAACCTCAGCATGGCTTCGGAACCAGCACTGAATCTAATTAAAAGGAGGCTCAGCAAAGAAAGCGAACGAGCGACCAGGGCGGACGAAGCAGTTACACCGACGCCACCACAGACGCCGACCTCAGCGTCTGACCGACCGCCAACGCGCGGCCGCGGACGCGGACCGCAGAGAGAACGCCTCACGGGGGAAGGGGATTGAGGACGGCCGCCCGCCCTCAGGAGCTCAGTTCGTCAGCGCACCTGACGATGGCGACATGTCTGATCGCCGAAATATTGTGCCCGTCGGACAATATGGACCGGCAGTACAACCGTGGACTGTTCGAACCATGGTGTTGTCAGAGCGCCTGCCGTTGTGAAATGCTTACAAAAATTGTGTTTGTGGTGTGTGTGTGTGTGTGTGTGTGTGTGTGTGTGTGTGTGTGTGTGTGTGTGTTGGGGCGTATGGGCGCTCACCGTCGTGGTCATCAGCGCCCTGAGATACATTAAAGGAAACGAATGTGAACAGACATAATAAAACTGAAACACACACGCAAAGAAAGCAGGAAAAGATGGAAAATGCTACATAAGAAAGTAGAACGTAAGGAAAGGAAAAGGGAAAACGTAGCGACAAGAATACCACAGTAAATCGTAATTGGCTGGCCACTTATAAAATGTGGGCGAGATTGTCACACAGTGAGCAAATTAAGATCCTCTTCCTAAAGTATTTGTAAAAACATTTGACATGGCACAGAACTTTAAAAATTTAACCACATTCGTCCGAGTGTTGCCTAAAAGAGATGGCAGGTCCGCTGGCAAGTCAGCCGCGACCCGCTGGTCAGAAAATAAAATGCAATCCAATAAAACGTGGCGCACAGTGACCTGGACGCCGCAAGCACCACAAATTGGAGGGTCCTCTCGCCGGAGAAGGAAGCCATGCGTCATAGGGCTGTGGCCTATTCGAAGCCGAGTGAGGAGAACCTCGTCCCGTCGATGGGGCTGAAAGGAAGTACACCACACACGCGTTGTGGGCTTGACTATACGGAGCTTATTGTCAGTCACTTTCATCCACTCATCCTCCCACCGACGCATGACTCGTGAGCTCAATAGCGAGGTGAGTGCGTGCAGGGGCACGCAGGATTCCTCTTAGTCTCTTCCGGGTTCTTGGTAACAGAAACTGTTCAATGTCCTCGATATTATCCGGCCTGGATTACACAGGATGAAAATTATTGATTTATATGAAATAAAATCGTTGTAATATCTGAACAGTTTGCGTTAGGATGTTCAAACTCCACGGTTCGCCGCGGAGCATGATTTAGCATCTAAGCCCACTTTCACTTGAATATTTTCGTCACTGAGCAATAAGCAATAAGCAAACCTGGAGCATTTGCGGGACGGAGAAACAGCATTTCGCGATCTAGAAGTCTCTTCACCCTCAATGGGTGACTGTGTGGTATGCTACGTCCAGTCACGGCGTAATCTGTGCATGGCATAGTGAGTACCGAACGGTATGTGAAGGTTTTGAAAGATGATTTCTGATTTCGACAAGATGTGGTTCATGCAAGACGGAGCTCGACCCCTTCGAAGTAGGAAAGTGTTTGATATTCTTGAGGAGCACTTTGAGGACGGAATTCTGGCTCTGGGGTACCTAAAAACCACTGGTACGGGCCTCGATTGACCACCATATTACCCAGGTCTGAACATATACGACTACTTTTTGTTGGGTTGCATTCAAAACAAGGTGTTCAGCAATAACCCAAAACCATTGCTTAGCTGAAAACAGCCGTCCAGGAGGTCATTGAGAAGTGTTCTGATCGTCATCGGGTCATGCAGAATTTCGTAATTCGTCTGCGCTACATCATCACCCCTGATGGTAGGTATGTCGAACATGTCATAATCTAAACCCTAATATCTGTAGTGACGTTTACATGCTGAATAAAACGTGTGTACGCCGTAGTTTGTAACTAATTTACGTTTCTTTGCATATGGTTCAATAATTGTCACACATTATGCCCTGTTCCATAATAACGAGACCCAAGAATTCTATCTTGGTTGTTACAAAACGGGGAGTTTATCATGTTGGTGATTACTCCATGACAGCTTAAGGCTTTGAGCAGCACTTTTAAAACTCTTTTATGGTTATTCCAAGACACGTCTACTATTAGTAGATCGTCACATGTTGTTCCCATGATTCATCAAGGATCCCATATAATCCACTACAGAAGATAAGTTAAGACCAAATGTGAGGCGACGTAACTGATAGAATATTTTAAATGCAGCAGAGGATATAGGATGTAGGATATAGGATGTAGCTCTATCTGCCAAAAATTTTATCTGAATACTCTTGAGAGAAAAAGTCATTTTCCCATGGAACCTTCCTGGTAATATTTTGAGTCCCACTGGCCTGTCTATTTCTGGTGCTTGGGATATAGATATGTGTGAATAGATCCATCCTTTTTATCAACAACCTGCAACAGACTAGTATAAGTCCACAGAACTGCTTCAATCACTACATTTTCCAACGTTAGCCGAAATTCCAGAAACACTTCACGTTTGTAGACAAGTGGGGTACGATACAAGGATATGAAAATTTCTGATGATGTTTTACTTGAAATGCTTATTGGAAGTTTTTGATCATTCTTGGATTTGGTGAGAAGACGCCTTCATTACTAAGTAATATTTTGTATAGTTCTTTCCTTTCTTACAAAACAATGTTTTGGAGTTGTTCCACCTGCTCATTACTTTTTGGAGCGATTTCACATCTCTTCTTCCTGAAATTGTCTTCCTTGATCGCAGTTACTGCTACATTTTACTTCTGCACAGTCTCCATGTTCAAAGCATAGCTTCAAGCAACCATCTCGAATTTGTGCTCATAGAGCTTGCTCCTCAAAACAGATGTGTATTTTCGCCCTTACCTGTAAAACCGTCTCCAACATCCAAGATCTAATACTGCTTGACTATCATTCAGAAAATCTGTACCCGTAGTTAATTTGATGGCCACCACGAAATTTACTGTCAGAATGTTTGCTTGACGTACAAATTCTAGTTTAGTCTGTCACTCCACTTCTGTGAATGCACTCACGGTGGATCTTTGGATTCTTGATGTACAAGACTCCTACCAACAAGCTCTGTGATGAGGCTTGGACGTCAAGTCCTTGTCGCCTACTAGTGAAACCATCGTCCTCCGATTCGTTTCTACAGCTTATCCTGATTGCAGCACGCTGACAGCTCACAAGCTTCGCAGGCGGCTGGCCATAAAATTCTGCCTTTTGTTAAAGACACTTATGCCAGTGGATGTCCCGAATTGCGGCCCGTATGGTCACTGTCATAATTTCTCATACATCCCTGCTCACCTGTATTTTTTCCTAACCATGTAACTCATGAGGGGGAAGATTTTTGTGATGTGACAAGAAGTAACAGGGGTCGAGTTAGAAGAGATAATGGATCAAGTATTAGAATCAGAATTTAAAAGAGGTTTGGAGGAATTAAGATCAAATAAGGCGGAAAGGATAGATAACATTCAATCAGAATTTATGAAATCAATGGGGGAAGTGGTGTGTAGAATGTATGAATCTGGCGACATATCATCTCATTTTTGGAAAATATCCACACAATTACGAAGACTGCAAGAGCTGTCAGGTGCGAGAATTTTCATAAAATCCACTGAGCAGCTCATGCATCCAGGTTGCTGACAAGGATATTACACGGAAAATATGAAAAGAAAATTGAGGAAGTGTTAGATGGCGATCAGTTTGGCTTTAGGAAAAGTAAAGGCGCCAGAGAGGCAATTCTGCGGTTGATAATGGAAGCAAGAAAAATGAAGAGACGTTCGTAGGATTGGTCGAACTGGAAAAGGCATTTGACACTGTAAATTGGCGCAAGATGTTGGAAATTCTAAGAAAAAATATTGATAATCTATATGGAGACACTGGTGATGTACAGTATGTACAACAGCCAAGAGGAAATAATATGAGTGGACTGCCAAGAACAATGTGGTAGGGCTATAAAGGGTATCACACTGGGATGTAGTCATTCGTCCCTGTTGTTCAATCTGTACATCGAAAAAGCAACGTTGGAAATAAAAGAAAAGTTGAGAAGTAGAATTAAGAATCAAGGTGAAAGGATTTCAATGATACATTTCCCTGATGACATCGCTATCCTCAGTGAAAGTGTGAAAGAGTTACATGATCTTATGAACGAAATGAACAGCTTAATGAGCACAGAACACGGATTGAGAGAAAATCGACGAAAGACAAAAGTCATTAGAAGTAGCAGAAATGAAAACAGCGAGAAATTTACCATCAATATTGGTCTTGAAGTAGATGAAGTTGAAGATCTGTACTACATAGGTAGTGAAATAACTAATGACTGCCGAAACAAGGAGGACATCAAAAGCAGACTGGAAAAAAGAGCATTTCTGGCCAATAGAAGTCTACTAGTATTAATCATAGACCTTAATTTGAGGATAAACTATCTGAGAATGTAAGTTTGGAGCACAGTATTGTATGGTAGTGTAGCATGGACTGTGGGTAAACAGGAATAGAAGAGAATCGAAGCGTTTGAGATGAGCCCTACAGATGAATGTTGAAAATTACGTGGAGTGATGATTGAGGAGGTTCTGCGCAGAATCGGAGGGGAAAGGAAAACAATGACAAGGAGAAGGGACAGGATGGTAGGCATCCGTTAAAACATCATAGAACGACCTCCATGGAGGTAGAGATTGCTGTAGAACGCAAAAACTGTAGAGGAAGAGAGAAATTAGAATACATCCAGCATATAATTGAGGACGCAGGTTTCAAGTGTTAGAGACTGATGACTCAAAAAAAAAAAAAAAATAGAAATAACACATAAGGCCTAAGAGAAGTTAATGGGAGGCTGTTAGTTGAGGATTAAAAGATCTCCATTGAAGGGTAGAAATCATACACTTCAATATATATATTACTTTTGAAAAGTTGCTAGAAGCTTTCGTAACATGTCTTATGGTTTCCAACGTTCATCGTGGGTACGATTTATAGCTATAAAACTTTTAATAAACTGTCAAATTAATAATTCAGCGATTAAACTCGGCTCGTCACGCTGTTAGCCGCAGATGCGGTAGAGTGAATATGTTTTCCTTCTTCCTTATGTTTCTGCTTTCCATAGTGGAAGACGGAATTATGAATTACCTATCTTGAATAGTCTTTCTTGATCAACAGTCTGTACACAGCGAGTGTATAACGAGAATTCTGGTCTGCCATTAGAAGAAGCCAACGCAAATGGACGGAGGCCGTTACTATAGTGATTTATTCAAGCAGAGTATTACAGCCATAATTATGAATGAAGCTGTATACAGTAAAAAAGTTTTGCGCTCCACGTATTCAAATATACTGTCCGATTCTAATGGAGGAAAATAAAGGTGCATTCTATAGTTTATTATTTCTTGCTGAACAATACTGTCTGGGTTTGTCTTCTCGAATCCTGTACCAGCTCCGAAGTCAAATGTATGTTTCAAATATATACTCAGTAATAACCACCGGTATGTGATCGGTAACTTAACACATCGCGAGGGGGGCATCTTACACGACACTTCACGTTACCAGTGTGTCCTCCCTACACGGATACGGTTTCTGTTTCATTTTCATTTACGTAACGTCACAAACTGTATCGCTAACCTACCGAATTTCCTAGAATCATGTGTTGTTATTAACCAAAATAAATTTTATACGCCTTGTGTTGAAGCGCTAGGAGTCCTTAACATTTGCTTACATCTGTGAATGAATTCATATTAAAATATAAATTTAACTTTTCTTAATTCTCCCGTAGAATAAACATTTTGCTTCTTCTGTTTCCTAAACTTTCCTCGACAGTTTGAATATTTCATCGTCTTTAGGACGTGAATGCGGGATATTATTAACTGTACTTCCTACATTTCGGGTGACAGCCTTACGCCCGAGAGGAGATGAAATAATATGCTTCTTGTATTTTTCCTTTTGATATTTTAGTTGATGTCAGGGCGTGATAAAGCATGTAGAGGCTACCTTTGAGAGCCGTTCATACTCGCGTTCTCCAACTCGACCGCTGAAAAAATATTTCTCAGTACGTTACTCTCAAGCGATAACATATCTCAAAATTTTGGAGGCTAAAAGGGGATATTTGTTCCGTTAACTACCTTCACAAATACGCAGCAAGAGCTGCCACTATTTGGCTGGAAGAATGGTGTAAGGTTTCTTTGAAATTAATAATCGACCAGTACTTATCAATTACGAGGGGAGTGGAAACTGTTTTAAATGGTTTTTGTTGCTTCCATATTTTTGTCCACTTCCTGTTCCCATTTGTAAGAAAAACTGGTTAATTTTGACGTAACACAAATATGCAGAATTATTTATAAATACTTCCAGAGTTTCCGTAGAAGACTGAGCTAAAACTGCGGCAACCCGGCACAAAAATAACACGTATCTGTTGACCTAGAATCTTTCCAAGTTTAGATTCGTAACACACACCGTGACATAGTTATAAAGGCCATCACATCGGAGAAAATTTATCAGAACGTATAGATCCACTTCGTAGCATCACATTGAACTAGTTAGCACCTGTATACGGGCAACCCAGTGAACAGATTTCAAAAGTGAGCTGCTGGTATGTCTTACCGGGCAGTAGCAGCAGCTATCACAATTACCAGTACGCACTGACCGACGTTTGCCACTTCATCAAAAAAGTTGTAGAGTGTGAATTAAAAACTTGTTGAGATGTTCTGTGAACTGATAAATTTCTGTTCCTGCATGTGTTGTCATTTTATTGCAGCTGTTTTCTGCAAGTGCCGAGGTGTTTACGAATAACACTGTATTGATATTTTGAATTGAAGCTTCCACTGCGTGAGATGGAGACATGTACTTACTGCCAAAGATTCCTATATACTTACAGGCAGCACTCTGATCTTCCGGAGACAGTACCGGAGTATTAGGCTCCAGTAGTCCATAGTCCACCGTCTCTTGACAATCCTGCAAAACACAGAGACTATCGTTTTCAAAGCAGTCTGGTGGGTGCAGACGGGTGCTTGTTTTGGTATTGTTGCTATGAAGCATTTCTGTACCAAGAGTTGAACGATTTAAAAATAAAACAGAATGAAGTTCAGGAATAGCTTAAAAATCTGGATGAAGAGTCAGAAACAGAGAAAACGCGTAGGCTAGCCTCTTTAAATACAGCTAACGGGAAACTACTGGTTTTGTCAACTTAGAGTCGCGACTTTGTCTCAGCTATATCGTGCTGGTAACAAATAAAGGGTAATGGTTATTGATGTTCCTGTTCCAAAACTCTGTAAAAAGAGAACCACTATTCAGAATGACGTGAAAACTGAACGGAATACTGTCAGAGAAGAGGGAAACATTGTGTAAACAACATTCGGTTCAAATTTGACATCAAATTCAAATTTGACATCAAACTGAGGGGCAGTTTTTATTTAACTGCGTTTTGAACCTGGAACTTTCGTTTTAACTACCCTGCGCATTGTAATGTCTCTTGGGACGTCACCCCCTGGAAACAGTACTTCACTTCAAAGTACCTAGATTTAACACTGTACCGCTCCTTCGCCTTCCCACAATACTGCTCCAACGCCACACAGAACACCAGCGCTCAGAATAAGAATTTGAGAAAGTTGTGATGCGCAAACTGTGGAGCTAAGCCACAAGTTCATCAAACCACCTCACGGGAGATGTGCTATTCTGCAGCAAAGTATGCCCTGCCTGTTTGGTGTAAACCATCGCAGTCCACAACTGTGGACCCTGATCTGTAGGAATTTTGCTGTCTTGTTACAGGACGCCGAAGTGGCGTCAACTCAAAAGACTTGCACCAGGCGACACGTCTACCCTATGGGAGGCCCTAGCCACACAACATTTCATTTCACTCCTCAATTTCCGTCAAACTTTCTTTTCCTTAATTCATTGCTCAACTGAAGTATTTCATCTGTTACCCTTGGTTTCTTCGCAGTTACCGCCTTTGTTTTTCTTTCCAAATTCCATGATTGCCCTTTGTAGAGATGTCCATCCTTTTTCAACTGCATTGTCTACTGAGCTATTCCTTATCGCAGTGCCTCAGAGATATTCAAGCGCATCTCTTTATTCCTCAGTAGTTCCATATCCAGCTTCTTTGCGCACTGATTCTTCCTGATAAGTCTCCTGAGTTGCAGCCTACGCCGCGCGATCTGAAGCGTCTTGTCACAGCCCGGATGGCTCCCTCCGTCTGAGGTTCTAGTCCTCTCTGGGGCATGGGTGTGTGCGTCGTCCGTAGCGTAGCTTAGTTTAAGTTAGATTAAGTAGTGAGTAAGCTCAAGGACCGATGACCTCAGCAGTTTTGCCCCGTAAGACCTTACCACAAATTGTCATATTTTTTTGCAGCCTACTCCTCATCACTGCTAAATTGTGATGTGAGTTTATATCTGCTCCTGTGTATGTCTTACAATTCAGTATCTTTGCCTGACAATTATATTATCTAACTGAAATCTCACCTTATCACCCAGTCTTCTCCAAGAATATCGCTTCCCCTTGTGATTTCCTGAACAGAGAATTCGCTAGTAGTAGCTGAAATTAATTGCAGAACTCAGCCTTTCTCCTCTCTCATACCTGCTACCAAGCCCATACTCTTCCGTAACCGGTCTTCTAGGCCATCCAATGCAACCGCATTCCAATCAACCATGACTATTACACTTTCACCTCCCTTTGCATACTGTACCCGTTTAATATCTCCATATACTTTCTCTGCCTCTTCATCTTCGGCTTGCGAAGTCTGCATACATACTTGAACGGTTATTGTCGGTGTTGGCTTGCTGTCGATTGTGACGAGAATAACGCTATCACTGAACGGTTCACAATAACTCACTCTCTGCCCTACCTTCCTATCCATCACGAATCCTCCAGTTATTCCACTTTATGCTGCTGTTTTTCTTTTATTATACTCATCTGTCCAGAAACCCTTATCTTATTTCCGTTTTACTTCACAGATCCCCACCATGCCTACATTGTGCCTTAGCATTTCCCTTTGCAGATTTTCTAGCTTACCTGCCGCGTTCAGACTTCTGACATTCCACGTCCCGAAACCATTAGCCTTTCGTTGGTTACTCAGCATTTTTCTTGTGGTCACCTCCCCCTTAGCAGTCCCGTCCAGGAGATCGGAATGGGGGCTATTCCGGAATCTTTTGCCAATGGAGAGATCATAATGACTCTTCTCAATTATAGGCAGCATTCGCAGGTAATATACAATATGTGTTTTTAATGCAGCCGCTTCCTTTTCCTTCTGCATCCTCATACTGTTAATCACTGCTGATTCTTCAGCCTTTGTGGGCAGTTTCCAACCGCAAGGGGGATCTCTTTGACAAGACCGCTGGCTGAATGAGGGTTACTTCTTATACTGGAAATCTTCGGCCGCCAACTGCTTTGATTATGTCCATCAATATCAAGTTACCGTGTGTAGTATGTCATCAGTATATCAAATGGCCGCCGCCATTCTCCAGCTCTATCTTGTGCTACATCTCTCTCAACCTTAAATATATATTACACCAATTTCTTCCCCAATCTGTTTGGCGTAGTCTCGAATCTGTCTGCCCCAACCATTTAATTCTTATAATGAACGAGGGGATGTTGAAAAGTAGCACCTCCGAATCTTTTATATGCAAACCATTAAAGCATTTTAAATAAAACAAATGTTGTTAACATTCTGGATCTTCGTTCTTCGTCGCTACATATTTGTAGACCTTTGCCGCTTGAGGGCGCAGAATTGTAGCGTATAACATAGTGTCGTGTAACATAACTATGATGACACGTGAGAAACGGTGTTTTCTAATTGAGTTTCGAATTCGAAGAGTTCGTCCACCCTTGAAGCCCCCCATCCTCCCCCCTTGAGCATGACAATGCCGGAACATGCAGAAACATTACGACACCTGCAACAATCCGACGTATAGGCTTCGTTGCCAAGGGTCATCCACCATACAGTCCCAACTCGATCCCATGCGATGTCCATCTGTTTCCAGAACTTAAGGACAATTTCGATGACTTATCTTTTATACTGATGAAACAGTGCAAGCAGAGGTGATGTTGTGGCTCCGTCAACAAAGTCAGACATTCTACAGAGACAGTGTCAACAAACGAGCCTCTTATTGGAAGAAGTGTGATTTATTAAATCTGCGACCGGTTTCGCATCACTTATCGGTGCATCCTCAGGCAATCTGTAAAAAAAATTATATAATAAGAGCTCATATAAACTATTCGAACTCCCAGTTCTGAGGTACAAACAGTTTTTTGAATGAGACAAGAACGTACTCACATACGCTATGTATAACATAGTAACGTTAAACATTGCCCTGTAGCCACTTCCCACCATTCACGTCCAACATACAGTCATCTGGTGAAAGCGGTATTTAAAATTTAAAAATCATTTTTAAAATTTTTTTTTAAATGATGGGAGCGGCAATGACCAAGAAAATAAAAATAAAATACGATACTGATAAAATTTCCCTAACCACGGACGACGAAGAGCGCAAACATTGCCATGAACAAACAGCAAAATTAGGGCCATGTAAACAATAGCGGACATTGTACTTCTCACACCCAGTGTATTTCTCATGAACGTCTAAAGATGTCCACCAACTATCTGGTACAGTCTGGTGTCAGAAGAGTGGGTGGGACCTCTCACCTTTCAGTCTGTATGGGTGGCCTCAATTTTGTGGATAGCTACCATGATTTGAACATTAATGCTGACGAAGAGCGAAGGAGGGCGGAGCTCAGTCAATCAAAGAGTCGTCTGCGTCCGTCAGTGTTGGGAATGGGCGCATCTGCTCAAGCTGCGTGTTCCATTGTCGTTGAGGGGCGTGATGTCAGCTCAGTGATCTGATTCAGCGATTTGGTAGTGACAACACTGAAAGATGGGAGAAACTCGGGGAAACTGGCACTTCCCATGAATTTCCACTGTACTGCGTATTGTGGTGTTACAAGCCAGCACGTCGCTAGCACCGGCCGGCGTGGCCGAGCGGTTCTAGGCACTTCAGTCTGGAACTGCGCGATAACTACGGTCGCAGGTTTGAATACTGCCTCGGGCATGGATGTGTGTGATGTCCTTAGGTTAGTTAGGTTTAAGTAGTTCTAAGTTCTAAAGGACTGATGACCTCAGATGTTAAGTCCCATAGTGCTCAGAGCCATTTTTTGACGTCGCTAACCATACGTGGCAGGACGGAAAGTTTTCCAAGGGTGGCAACTAAAATCTGAAAGCCTATCGACACTCTGTTCAACTACAACGAAGTTTTACGTCGTCTAAGATTAACGCCAAATGAGGCCTCTGTAGGGGCGACAACATGATTAGTAACATGTGAACGTGTTTACATAGACAATTTAGGAAAAATTGATGTGGTTCCTGGTGTAACAGTCCTGACCAGCATACAGAAAATAAAAAACGGAGCAATGTAATTTGTGAGTAGATCAGAGCATAGGACGTTGCCACTTACGGAAGTTTGCACAATCACACCACCCCTCAGAAACGAGTTACAAGCTGTATCATCTCTTTGAATCAAAGAAAAGCCTGTTACACGTAGTGTTAGAGAAACTTATTTATTTGGGTTTTTTTTTTTGTCGTCAGTCTACTGACTGGTTTTATGCGGCACGTTTCCTGTACTAACCTCATCATCTCAGAGTAGCACTTGCAACCTACGTCCTCAATTAATTGCTTGACGTATTCCAATATCTGTCTTCCTCTACAGTTTTGGCCCTCTACAGCTCCCTCTAGTACCATGGAAGTCATTCCGTCATGTCTTAGCAGATGTCCTATCATCCTGTCCCTTCTCCTTATCAGTGTTTTCCACTGTTCTCATTTCTACTACTTCTCATTACCTTCGTCTTTCTCCGATTTACTCTCAAACCATACTGTGTACTCATTAGACTGTTCATTCCGTTCAGCAGATCATTTAATTCTTCTTCACTTTCACTCAGGATAGCAATGTCATACGCGAATCTTGTCATTGATATCCTTTCACCTTGTATTTTAATTCCACTCCTGAACCTTTCTTTTATTTCCATCATTGCTTCCTCGATGTACAGATTGAAGAGTAGGGGCGAAAGGCTACAGTCCTGTCTTACACCCTTCTTAATACGAGCACTTCGTTCTTGATCGCCCACTCTTATTATTCCCTCTTGGTTGTTGTACATATTGTATATGATCCGTCTCTCCCTATAGCTTACCCCTACTTTTTTCAGAATCTCGAACAGCTTGCACCATTTTATATTGTCGAACGCTTTTTCCAGGTCGACAAATCCTATGAAAGTGTCTTGATTTTTCTATAGCCTTGCTTCCATTACTAGCCGTAACGTCAGAATTGCCTCTCTCGTCCCTTTACTTTTCCTAATGCCAAACTGATCGTCACCTAGCACATTCTCAATTTTCTTTTCCATTCTTCTGTGTATTATTCTAGCAAGCAACTTCGATGCATGAGCTGTTAAGCTGATTGTGCGATAATTCTCGCACTTGTCAGCTCTTGCCGTCTTCGGAATTGTGTGGATGATGCTTTTCCGAAAGTCAGATGATATATCACCAGACTCATATATTCTACACACCAACGTGAATAGTCGTTTTGTTGCCACTTCCCCCAAACGATTTTGGAAACTCAGATGGAATGTTATCTATCCCTTCTGCCTTATTTGACCGAAAGTCCTCCAAAGCACTTTTAAATTCCGATTCTAATACTGAATCCCCTATCTCTTCTAAATCGACTCCTATTTCTTCTTCTATCACATCAGACAGATCTTCACCCTCATAGAGGTTTTCAATGTATGCTTTCCACCTATCTGCTCTCTCGTCTGCATTTAACAGTGGAATTCCCGTTGCACTCTTAATGTTACCACCGTTGCTTTTAATGTCACCAGAGGTTGTTTTGACTTTCCTGTGTGCTGAGTCTGTCCTTCCGACAATCATATTTTTTTCGATGTCTTCACATTTTTCCTGTAGCCATTTCCTCTTAGCTTCCCAGCACCTCCTATTTATTTCATTCCTCAGCGACTTGTATTTCTGTATTCCTGATTTTCCCGGAACAAGTTTGTACTTCCTCCTTTCATCAATCAACCGAAGTATTTCTTCTGTTACCCATGGTTTCTTCGCAGCGACCTTCTTTGTACCCATGTTTTCATTCCCAACATCTTTGATGGCCCTTTTTAGAGATGTCCATTCCTCTTCAACTGTACTGCCTACTGCGTTATTCCTTATTGCTGTGTCTATAGCGTTAGAGAACTTCAAACGTATCTTGTCATTCCTTAGTACTTCCGTATCTCAGTTCTTTGCGTGTTTATTCTTCCTGACTAATGTCTTGAACTTTATCACTACTATACTGTGGTCTGAGTCTATATCTGCTCCTGGGTACGCCTTACAATCCAGTATCTGATTTCGGAATCTCTGTCTGACCATGATGTAATCTAATTGAAATCTTCCCGTATCTCCCGGCGTTTTCCAAGTATACCACCTCCTGTTGTGATTCTTGAACAGGGTATTCGCTATTACTAGCTGAAACTTGTTACAGAACTCAATTAGTCTTTCTCCTCTTTCATCCATAGTCTCAAGCCCATATTCTCCTGTAACCTTTTCTTCTACTCCTTCCCCTACAACTGCATTCCAGTCGCCCATGACTATTAGATTTTCGTCCCCGTTTACATACTGCATTACCCTTTCAATATCCTCATACACTTTCTCTATTTGTTCGTCTTCAGCTTGCGATGTCGGCATGTATACCTGAACTGTCGTTGTCGGTGTTGGTCTGCTGTCGATTCTGATTAGAACAACCCGGTCACTGACCTGCTCACAGTAACACACCCTCTGCCTTACCTTCCTATTCATAACGAATCCTACATCTGTTATACCATTTAATCTCACCTGAAACAAAATCTGGTAACAATTAACACAGTTCTATGGGTAACTCATTCTTCAGCCATATACGAACTCGTGAAGATGGGCACAGTTGATTTGTAATAGCGACTGTTGTGGCTATATAAAATGAATTGTAAATACGAGGGTTGGAACTTTAACAATGGCAACTATTTATTTACAGTTCCTGCAAATAGATACGCGTTTGAAAGTACTACTGACCTTCAAAGTAGCCACCAGCATTGTATATGACCCGATGCCAGCATTGTGGATGTCGTAGGATACTCTTAACAATGCCAGTTGTAATGACAGTTCGAGCGGCGCGGTCTATTGTCCGACGAATTTGTAGCAGTTCTGAAGCGAATGCCGTGAAGTGTTTACCTCAGTTTACAATTCGAGTTGAACTTGCGAGTGCTAAAGTCCGTGGAGGGCAGTATGTGGCATAGCACTTAGCAGCCCCATCAGTCACACAAATCAGTAACCGAATGAGATTTTCACTCTGCAGTGGAATGTGGGCTGATATTAAACTTCCTGGCCAATGAAAACTGTGTGTGGACGGTGACTCGAATACGGGATATTTGCCTTTCGCGGGCAAGTGCTCCACCATCTGAGCTACCCAAGCACCACTCACGCCCCGCACTCGCAGCTCCAATTCTGCGAGTACGTCGTCTCCTACCTTCCACAATTCACAGAAGCTCTCCTGCGAACCTTGCAGAAGTAGCAAAGTGAGCACCCGCCTTGCCGTCCGTGGAAGCTACACCTGCTACTAAAACTGGTGTTTTAGCATGGGTAGATACCTAGTACCTCGGAACCAATTGTGCTATGTATCTGCGAATGTAATCATTTCATGTTCTCTACATGCCTTGTTTCAGCGAAAAATCTTTAATGGACTGGAAATCTCTAAAAGGGTGTACCAATTTGTTTTCCAGCAGTGTTATAAGGGTCTTATGTCAAAACATCTGGAGGCTACAGGCGAAGTTTGCCATTCCCTGCTAGGATTTCACGGTACACTTGATCTACGGCTGTAAAGAACTGCCTATCATTAAACAACTATGTAAATTTCTCACTTTCTACCCGTGGTCCAGGGGTAACGTCTTCGATTCATAATCAAAACGTCTTCAGTCCCGGGTTCGATCCCTGCCACTGCCTAAACTTTGATAAATAATCAGCATTGGCGGCATAAGACTTCCGGCATAAGGAGTCAGCCTCATTCTGCCAACGGCCTTGTCAAAGAGGGCAGAGGAGCGGATAGAGGTTCAGGGCACTCTCTTGTCCTAGGGGTGGGAAATTGCCCCAAAAGGTGGAAGAATCAGCAATGATCAACGACATGAGGTTGCAGAAGGCAATGGAAACCACTGCATTAAATAGACGTAACGTGTATCCACATGACATGTGGCCTGTAATTGAAGAAGTGTCATGATGATCTCTCCATTGCCAAAAGATTCCGGAATAGTCCCCCATTCGGACCTCCGGGAGGGGACTGCCAAGGGGGAGGTTACTATAAGAAAAAGATTGAATAATCAACGAAAGGGTAACGTTCTACGAGTCGGGGCATGGAATGTCAGAAGCTTGAACGTGGTAGGGAAACTAAAAATCTGAAAAGAGAAATTCAAAGGCTCAATCTAGATATAGTAGGGGTCAGTGAAGTGAAGTGGAAGGAAAGCAAGGACTTCTGGTCAGATGAGTATAGGGTAATATCAACAGCAGCAGAAAATGGTATGACAGGTGTGGGATTCGTTATGAATAGGAAGGTAGGGCAGAGGGTGTGTTACTGTGAACAGGTCAGTGACCGGGTTGTTCTAATCAGAATCGACAGCAGACCAACACCGACAACGATAGTTCAGGTATACATGCCGACATCGCAAGCTGAAGACGAACAAATAGAGATAGTGTATGAGGATATTGAAAGGGTAATGCAGCATGTAGACGGGGACGAAAATCTAATAGTCATGGGCGACTGGAATGCAGTTGTAGGGGAAGGAGTAGAAGAAAAGGTTACAGGAGAATATGGGCTTGGGACTAGGAATGAAAGAGGAGAAAGACTAATTGAGTTCTGTAACAAGTTTCAGCTAGTAATAGCGAATACCCTGTTCAATAATCACAAGAGGAGGAGGTTCACTTGGAAAAGGCCGGGAGATACGGGAAGATTTCAATTAGATTACATCATGGTCAGACAGAGATTCCGAAATCAGATACTGGATTGTAAGGCGTACCCAGAAGCAGATATAGACTCAGATCACAATATAGTAGTGATGAAGGGCAGGCTGAAGTTCAAGACATTAGTGAGGGAGAATAAATACGCAAAGAAGTGGGATACGGAAATACTAAGGAATGACGAGATACGTTTGAAGTTCTCTAACGCTATAGATACAGCAATAAGGAATAGCGCAGTAGACAGTACAGTTGAAGAGGAATGGACATCTCTAAAAAGGGCCATCACAGATGTTGGGAAGGAAAACATAGGTACAAAGAAGGTAGCTGCGAAGAAACCATGGGTAACAGAAGAAATACTTCAGTTCATTGATGAGAGGAGGAAGTACAAACATGTTCCGGGAAAATCAGGAATACAGAAATACAAGTCGCTGAGGAATGAAATAAATAGGAAGTGCAGGGAAGCTAAGATGAAATGGCTGCAGGAAAATAGTGAATACTTCGCAAAAGATATGATTGTCGGAAGGACAGACTCAGCATACAGGAACGTCAAAACAACCTTTGGTGACATTAAAAGCCACGGTGGTAACATTTAGAATGCAACGGGAATTCCACTGTTAAATGCAGACGAGAGAGCAGAATAGGTGGAAAGAATACATTGAAAGCCTCTATGAGAGTGAAGATTTGTCTGATGTGATAGAAGAAGAAACAGGAGTCGATTTAGAAGAGATAGGGGATCCAGTATTAGAACGGAATTTAAAAGGGCTTTGGAGGACTTTCGGTCAAATAAGGCAGAAGGGATAGATAACATTCCATCTGAGTTTCCAAAATCGTTTGGGGGAAGTGGCAACAAAACGACTATTCACGTTGGTGTGTAGAATATATGAGTCTGGTGATATATCATCTGACTTTCGGAAAAGCATCATCCACACAATTCCGAAGACGGCAAGAGCTGACAAGTGCGAGAATTATCGCACAATCAGCTTAACAGCTCATGCATCGAAGTTGCTTGCTAGAATAATACACAGAAGAATGGAAAAGAAAATTGAGAATGTGCTAGGTGACGATCAGTTTGGCATTAGGAAAAGTAAAGGGACGAGAGAGGCAATTCTGACGTTACGGCTAGTAATGGAAGCAAGGCTATAGAAAAATCAAGACACTTTCATAGGATTTGTCGACCTGGAAAAAGCGTTCGACAATATAAAATGGTGCAAGCTGTTCGAGATTCTGAAAAAAGTAGGGGTAAGCTATAGGGAGAGACGGATCATATACAATATGTACAACAACCAAGAGGGAATAATAAGAGTGGGCGATCAAGAACGAAGTGCTCGTATTAAGAAGGGTGTAAGACAGGACTGTAGCCTTTCGCCCCTACTCTTCAATCTGTACATCGAGGAAGCAATGATGGAAATAAAAGAAAGGTTCAGGAGTGGAATTAAAATACAAGGTGAAAGGATATCAATGACAAGATTCGCGTATGACATTGCTATCCTGAGTGAAAGTGAAGAAGAATTAAATGATCTGCTGAACGGAATGAACAGTCTAATGAGTACACAGTATGGTTCGAGAGTAAATCGGAGAAAGACGAAGGTAATGAGAAGTAGTAGAAATGAGAACAGTGGAAAACACTGATAAGGAGAAGGGACAGGATGATAGGACATCTGCTAAGACATGACGGAATGACTTCCATGGTACTAGAGGGAGCTGTAGAGGGCAAAAAGTGTTGAGGAAGACAGATATTGGAATACGTCAAGCAAATAATTGAGGACGTAGGTTGCAAGTGCTACTCTGAGATGAAGAGGTTAGCACAGGAATGGAATTCGTGGCGTGCCGCATCAAACCAGTCAGTAGACTGAAGGCGAAAAAAAAAAAAGAGAGATTAAAATCTAACCAAGACACTTAAAAATTATTAGGCGGAATGGGCAGCAAAATAAATTAAAGCTAATAGTCTGATAACTAGAGGCAATAAAAGCTCTGTGCTACCATCTTACCAGCTGGATGACTGGCTCTTGTTGAGATATCCAGCAATAAAAATGGGAATGATGAAAAATCGTCCCAGGCCTATGAAAGACCATACTGGATTATGCGTCGACACCCCCTGTCAAAGCCGAAATACAGTTAGCAGAGCCTGCTGTAATTGTGCAATTCTATTGGCTAAGACCACATCGTTGCCATCTTATATCACCACCAGCTGTAGTCCATGTGGATCCGCCACATATCATATCCAATGCTATTTGAAGAGTGAAGAGGCGTAGAGGTCTTCTGTTTCTGGCGGTCTTCTGAATACGTAGTGTTCTAGTTTCAGTATCAACTGTGACTGACGAAATGAATTCCACCACATGTGGTAACAATTTCTATCGCTCTCTTCAGAAACCTTTCTCAGTGTGCTTCGACCTCCCATCTTTACAAACCTCCTATATCATGTAACCAGTTATACACTGATCAGCCAGAACATTATAACCACCGATGTACAATATATATATAAACCCCTCCAAACGATAGCAGAGTCATCTGGCGAGGAATGACTCCTAGTTAGACCCATGCGCGGTGCATATACTACCAGTGAACAGGCTGCCCGTGTGTATAATGGGGAAGATGCGCTAGCTACCTGAGTTTTAATGAGGGCCCTGAGGCTTGACAAGGATATTTGGAAACTGCATGACTTATCAGGAGTTCAAGGAATGCTGTGGTGAGAGTCTTCAACACATACCGAAACAATGGTGAAACCACACCCAGACGTCGTGGGGTTGGGCAGCCACCCCTCCTTACAGATGTCCTACGTCGTAGGCTGGACAGACTGGTAAAACAGTCAGGCGCAGAATTGTGGCAAAGTGCAAGTATATCTGAGCACATAGTGGACCGAACATTCCTAATGATGGGCGTTCGCAGTCGACGATATTGGCAACTACATGAAAATTGTCACTGCACGTTGATACAGTATCAGAGCGTTGCAGGGCCAGAGGAATCCCAATGTCTTCTGAATCGTATCGATGAGAGGACGAAAATTCGTCGTCTTCTGGAGGAACATCTCTTTCACATCTGTACTGCAGAACAGAGGAGATCTGGCGGTGGCTCCATTACGTTCTGGGAATATTCAACTGACCGTCCATTGGTCGAGCGGAGCTTCTGCAAGGCACCATGATGGTGAAGGATTACCATACAGTGGTTTCAGGCCACGTAAACCCCTGCATGACGATCATGTTTCCCGACAGCAATGATATACTTCAGCATGATAGTGCGCCATGTCACAAGGCCAGGAGTGTGGTGGAGTGGATGGAGGAAAACAGTGGCGGGTTCCAATTGATGTGCTGGGCCCCCATCTCGCCAGATCTGAACCCGATCGAATCCATCTGGGATGTGACTGGACGCAGTGTCAGAAGTCATCGCCCCTTTTCCCGGAATTTACGGGAATAAGGTGACTTGAGAGCGCAGATGTGGTGCCAACTCCCTCTAGCGACCTAATAAGGCCTCATTGGTTCCATTCCATGATGCGTTGCTGCTTTTATCCTTGCTAAAGGTGGACACATCGGCTATTATATAGGTGGCCATAATGTTCTGGCTGATCAGTGTATTTCAGTTAAACGGGAATAGTTTTCATGTTGTGAGTCGGGTAAGTTAGGAAAACATTCTATTCTGCTAAGGTGCAGCGAGAACAGCTGGTTAGATCGTAGAGCAAATGTTTAAAATGTCTCTAAGCACTATGGGACTTAACGTCTGAGGTCATCAGACCCCTAGACTTAGAATTACTGAAATCTAACTAACCTAAGGACATCACACACATCCATGCCCGAGGCAGGATTCGAACCTGCGACCGTAGCAACAGCGCGGTTCCGGACTAAAGCGCCTAGAACCGCTCGGCCACAGTGGGCGGCGAACATAGAGCACGGATGCACACATCTTGAACACTCTGCTGAAAGTGTCCCCTTGTGTGGTTGAAGAAACGGATGCTGCATCATGCAGAGCAGAGCTTGTCACAGCTGCCACTTCCTCTGTAAGCCTCCTTCTCCCCCCAAGTGCAAGGGCCCAGCATCTATATCTTCTCAGCAATGCAGCTGTCTGTCCTTTCCTTCACCTGCATGTTCTCATCTGGCGGTCATTGCTGTTAGTGAGCATGGCATTATGAGCGACAACTTCCCTAACGTCTCTGTCACATGCGACCGAGTACTGTCGCCACTGCAGATAAATACTGCATGCCCAGGTCTCAAGGCAGTCGCTTTTCGCGTGGACCGCGTGATCTTCTGTCAATGAAGCGATGTAAGCAGTTCCAAATTCGTCCTCTGTCTGTTTCCCACTATTCGTAAATCAACTAATGGCATCCCGTACAAAAAAGGATACTGGAAATGTTGTGTCTAGGCAAGACAGCCTAGACACAATGCGAGGAAGCCGAAAGGCGCGCGCTATAAGCTCACGCAGGATGGCGTGAGGTCTGAAACAGGATACGTAATGAATGCTATAAAGAAAAGTACGTAGCTTCTGGAATACTTAACTTTAATCCATCCTTGTGGTACATCGCTCTTGATGAGACAAGTGAGACTCTTTAGATACAAGCTATGTAAGGCTAATGGCGCCTTGCTAGGTCGTAGCCATTGACTTAGCTGAAGGCTATTCTAACTATCTGCTCTGCAAATGAGCGAGGCTTCGACAGTGTGCGTCGCTAGCTACGTCGTCCGTACAACTGGGGCGAGTACTAGTCAGTCTCTCTAGACCTGCCGTGTGGTAGCGCTCGGTCTGCTATCACTGAAAGTGGCGACACGCGGGTCCGATATGTACTAATGGACCGCGGCCGATTTAAAGTTACTACCTAGCAAGTGTGGTGTCTGGAGGTGACACCACAGGAAACACTGTCGTGTCTGCCTCTGAAATATTTTGGTTTTCATGTTAGTTGCGTCTGCAGTTACCATAACCCATCTTCATGGGCGGTACTAAATTTTATTCTGTTTTTGTTCTTGTCTTATATACCCCTTTATACTCTGCTGCTTATTGATATATTTGTACTTAATTACTATATGTGCATTAGGATCTCCTAGTTTGTAGAATAATTAACTCAATACGATGGCTCACTTCAACCTCAAGTGGCTGGTATCTATCCTATATAGAGGTAGTACAGGAGTTGGCCATGGAATTTCAAAGTTTGCGTAGAGTTCGTAAGAGTCACATGTATGTATTATTTGTGCGAAGACTTCAGTTTTGATGTGGTGCAGAGCACAGCCGACCGAAGAAACGTTTATTCTCGTTCGGTACATAGAAGTTTGTCTGAAAGCAACTTTAATTGGTAGAATACATGATACAAATTAAATTAATGAAATTGTAATTAAAGCTGCTCTTTCAGTGCCCGATGTCAATAGCATGCAGCTATCGCTGTTGCCCCAAGCTTTGTTAATGAATAAGTAAGGACTGTGGGTTTCCTAAATTATCTGTATGAGCTATTAATATGGCTTACCATATTGTAACTTGTAATGAACACTGTAGTTACTTGAGAAAAAGTGCGTTGTAATTCTGTAAGTAAGCAGTGGCCACAAATTCAAGTCAATTTTGCTGATAGGAAACCCCATGGTTTCAACACTCCTAAGCAACTCTCTCATAGTTATTATAAAGGCATATGTCGTTCAAACAGTTCTCATTCTTTTCGGAGCTGTAATTTTCAAGACTATGTCAGTCCTGATCCTCCTTCTGAAGCTCATATTTTGGATGGATCTAAATGTGTTTTCTCTAATAACTTCTTACTACACATGCAAAGTTTACTTACCAGCAGGGTATACTTTATTCACCTTTCGAAAGAAAGGAAACGAGTCTTGAGTATTAGATGTAGCACTATACACATTATTTACTTATTGCCGTCCGGTAGGTTCCTTGTCATTTATTTTATTTGATGATGCACCATTAATAGTTCTGCCCTCTAACTTTTTCAGTTTCAGGTCATGCTTTACGAAATAGTGATTTATTTAGCTGCATCTTCCTGTACCAATGCTAGTGACATGTCATTTTCCTTTATATACTAAATGTAAAAGCAGACTTTCAGTTTGAACTAATCTTTAAGACTGTTGGAAGGTACCTGTCAAATTTCCTAATGTGCATGCGCACACGAGTATCGCAGACTTTAAGTACGTCTGATGAGTCAAGTGGTCCGTTAATCTTTAGTAAACTTTAAGTACACTGAAGGATATTTAATCCCTCTTTAATTTAATGCAAGGTTCAATCAGACTGGCAATAACTAGCGCCACACCGATCATAACTGAAGTTATTCTCATCCGCCTCTTTAGCTTTAGACTAGAGGGTTTCGTAAAGTGTCCCCTAGGTTTTAAGCCACCACTATTGGTTCTTAAATTGTAATACCATGGCATGTTTAATATCTTTGTGAAAGAGAGCTGCAGGAAAATAGAAGTACTACTACAACATATTTTCTACTGTATTCAAGAATGCTAGTTAAATATACACCTAAAAATAAAAGAACAGAAAAAGGGTAAGCGATGCACCACATATTGTGCAGCTAGTGCAGGTGGTCTACGTATTCTGGCCAACAGATACTTATCCTTTAATTTTCACATGATACTTTAATTCCTTTACTGACCCTTTGTCTTGTAAATTGCTCTTTCGTTTTCTATCCATTTAGCGTATGCAGAAAGGTATTTTCAAATAATAACACGAATTTATAATGTATTATATTAAATTTTGTACCAACAGTTAATTACAATTTTTCCCATGTAATCCCTTGTAAGTGGCATAAACAGTGTGAATTAAAATATCACAATTATCCTGTATTCTACATCTATAAAACAGGAGCAGTTTTTCATGTTGTTGTTGTTGTTGTTGTGGTCTACAGTCCAGAGACTGGTTTGGTGCAGCTCTCCATGCTACTATATCCAGTGCAAGCTTTCTCAGCTTCGAGTAACTACCGCAATCTACATCCTCCTGAATCTGTTTAGTGTATTCTTGCCTTGGTCTCCCTCTACGATTTTTACCCTCCGCGCTTCCCTCCAGTACTAAAGTGATGATCCCCTGGTGCCTCAAAACATGTCCTACCAACCGATCCCTTCTTCTAGTCAAGTTGTGCCACGAATTCCCCTTCTCCCCAATTTTTTCAGTACCTCCTCATTAGTTACGTGATCTACCCACCTAATATTCAGCACTCTTCTGTAGCACGACATTTAGAATGCTTCTATTCTCTTCTTTCCAAAACTGTGTATCTTCCATGTTTCAATTCCATACTTGGCTGCACCCCATACAAATACTTTCAGAAAAGGCTTTCTGAGACTTAAATCTATACGTCACGTCAACGAATTTCTCTTCTTCAGAAACACTTTCCTTGCCATTGCAGTCAACATTTTATATCCTCTCTACTTCGACCATCACCAGTTATTTTGCTCGCCAAATAGCAGAATTTATCTACTACTTTAAGTGTCTCATTGCCTAATCTAATTTCCTCCGTATCACCTGATTACATTCAATTATCCCCGTTTTCCTTTAATTGATGTTCATCTTCTATCCTCGTTTCAAGACACTGTCCATTCCGTTCAACTGCTTTTCCAGGACCTTTTCTGTCTCTGACAGAACTACAATGTCGTCGGCAAACCTCAAAGTTTTTATTTCTTCTCCATGGATTTTAATCTCTACTCCAGATTTTCCTTTTGTTTCCTTTACTGCTTGTTCAATATACAGATTGAGTAACATCGGAGATAGGCTAGAGCCCTGTCTCACTCCCTTATCAACCATTACTTCCCTTTCGTTTCCCTCGACTGTTATAACTGTCCTATGGATTCTGTACAAACTGTAAATAGCCTTTCGCTCCCTGTATTTGACCGCTGCCACCTCCAGAATTTGAAAGAGATCATTACAGTCAACATTATCTAAAGCTTTCTCTAAGTCTAGAAATGCTAGAAACGTAGGTTTGCCTTTCATTAATCTGTCTTCTAAGAGAAGTCTTAGTGCCAGTATTGTCCTATGTGTTCCAACATTTCTATGGAATCCAAACTGATCTTCCCCGATGTCGGCTACTACCAGTTTTTCCATTCGTCTCTAAAGAATTCGTGTTAGGATATTGCAGCCGTGACTTATTAAGCTGATAGTTATGTAATTTTCACATCTGTCAACATCTGCTTTATTTGGGATTGGAATTATTATATTCTTCTTGAAGAATGAGGGTATTTCCCCTGCCTCATACATCTTTCTCACCAGATGGCAGATTTTTGTCAGGGCCAAGCCCTTCCAAGGCTATAAGTAGTTTTAATGGAATGTTGTCTACTCCCGGGTTATTGTTTCGACTGAAATCTAACTCTTCACAGAGTATCATATCTCGCATTTCATCTTCATCTACGTCCTTTTCCATTTCCATAATGTTGCCCTCAACTACATCGCCCTTGTTTAGACCTTCTACATACTCCTTCTACCTGTCTGCCTTCGCTTCTTCACTTAGAAATAGTGTTCCATCTGAGTTCTTGATTTTCATACATGTGGTTCTCTTCTCTCCAAAGATCTCTAATTTTCCTGTAGGCACTATCTATCTTATCGCTAGTGATACATACCTGTACATCGTTATATTTGTCTTGCAGCCATCGCTGTTTGCCCACTTTGCACTTCCTGTCGATCTCACTTTTTTCCGCTTCATTTACTGCATTTTTATATTTTCTTCTGTCATCAATTTGCCAGTTTATTTTCCATACACGCTACATAAAACAGATATATTCTAACAGTCGCTACCACTCTAATAAATCTTCAGCAGCTAACATTATAAAATTGAACAGACATCCAATAAACGACATCCACAATAGCCTAATGATACTCCACACAGAAAACAATGATGGAAAACTTGTTCTACTGGAGCAATTGAAAACACTGTCACGCAAAGAAATATTTTCAAGAACATCTTAAATCAACAAATAGGTTTTAACAGCGACAGGTTTTCTCAGTATTTCCAATGCTGACTTTCTCTTGAAGAAACACGTATTTAATAGTTGCAATCAATTCACTACATAAGACATTATAATGTGAGTAACGACAGTCGAAATTCGTGGTAAACTGAACTTGAATGGAACTACAAACAGCTTTTAATTGAAGATTGATTCACACGACCTGTTTCTCTGCGTGAAAGCAGCATTTTTAGGTGATGACACGTAGAATAGAAACCATCGTTGTAGTTTACATAAATATAAAAATTAGGGAAACCAACAAAAATAAACATTAACGAAAAGTCCCTACAGTAGCGTGACATAGATATACGGCAATCTTCGCCAGTTTAGTATACAACTGACTGCCTCCAGCTGACTGCCTGCCTTCGGGATAACCAACTAAAGGATACGCAAATTTCGTGTATTGGTATATTTGAACATTCAGGTTATATTAGACAGTTATTAATCTGATCTGCCTTCGTGGGTTTGCATGAAAAGTGGGGTTTCCTACTGTCTGATAAGTTCATTTTCGGTTGTGAACAGTCTGTTATTGGTGAGAGTCTTAAATAAAGTTTATGAACTTAGTCCCTTATGTGCATTCTATTTGCACATTAATGCACATGTCAGACCAATAGCTCAATTAACTTCTCGCCTCCCGATTTTTAATCTTGCATAATTTTTCCATCCTAGGGTTCCTTACTCGTGTAGCAACGGGCAGGTTAATGTGTTACGTTGCTCAGATAGGCGATCGTATTCTATGCTTCTTTTATTAAATAAAATTTTTATTTAAATCAAATTTATTACATTTAACTACGGTTCTTTCTGTCACATTGCTTCATCCCATGTACTATTCGACCAATGCTCTGATGTTTACTGTTAACTGAATTCTTCCTATCTTCACAGGGTTGGATTCTATGAAAACGAACCTTCGGGGCGCTTCTGTATGCTAATTTGTGTGACTCTAATGAGAGTACGAGGGTTTTTGAGAAAGTTATACCTCCTTTTTTTGTGGTGACTTTAGGTGAACGCACCAGATGTCGTTGCTGTAGTGGTAATGCTTGAACATTTCTCTTTCATTTGCATGTGGTTCCGTTGCTCTGCGGTAGTTCGTACCAGCGGAGGAGTGTTCCAAAATGGAGTCTGATATGGATGCGCGTATAAAACTGCGATGTGTGGCTGAATTCCTCACTGCTCAAGAAACAGCGCCGATTGCAATCCATCGTCGCTTGCTAAAAGTGAATGGAGACGATAAAGTAGACGTGAGCAATGTGAGGCGCTGGGTACGGTATCGTCAAGGTGGTGAAAAGGGTGTGCATGGCAAGCCATGGCCCAATCGACCATGGACGGTTGTTATCCTTCGCAAGGAAGAGCGTCTTGATGAACACATCCGCGCATATCGGCGGATAAAGACCAGAGAATTGTGTGCAAAGCTGAATGTCGTCTGTATTGCCTTGGAAACAATGTTGGAACATCTTGGTTATCGCAAAGTCTGTGTGAGATGGATCCCGCGTATTGCTTACAGAACCACAAAAAACTTATCGAATGGAAATTTTTCGCGACCTGATGGACCAATATGAAACTGAAGGTGACAATTTTATGATTAGCATCTTCACTGGAGTTGAGACGCGGTGTCACCATTGCGAATCCAAAAGACAGTCGATGGAATGGCGACACGCGAGTTCTACGTCAAATAAGAAATTCAAGACACACCCGTCTGCAGGCAAAGCGATGTGCACAGTCTTCTGGAATAGCCAGGGGGTGGTTTTTAGAATGTCCTGTAACCTCGACAAGCTGGCAATTCAGCAATCTATAAGACGACACTGACTAAGCTCAAAGCCCGAATTTCCAGGGTAAGGCCAGAGAAGAAGACCAAATTTCAGCTGCAACCTAATAACCCTAGGTGCCAAACCAGTTTTGGGACCATGCAACACATTGAAAAATTGGACTGAACTGTCTTACTACATCCACCGCACACTCCCGACTCAGCGCCTTCAGAGATCCATCTCTTTGGGCTTCTGAAAAATGGACTACGTGGCGCACATTTTTCATGACTGGGATGCGGTTCACAGAGCCGTACGAAAGTGGTTAGCCTCAGCTGGTTCGGGTTTTTCCACGCGCTGCTATGGGTCATCGTTGGCAAATGTGCATAACGTTATGGTGATGATTATGTGGAAAAATTACAGTCTATTGCTGAAATATTGCTTAAGATAGCTGTGTTGTTGTGATTTATGTATCTCCTGTAGTGTCCATGAATAAAAATAGGAGGCATTACTTACCCCCGAACTTTTCATTTAAGTTTATTTGTACTGTACTTAATTATTTTACTTATATGGTTTACAAGGATGCTTTCCTATCTGTGTAGTGTCACCAGAAGGTGCTATATTAACGCAGCGAAACCGATCGTGTTGTGAAGAGTCCACCTGTACGTGGAGCCCTATTTTGTAATATTTTTCATGAAATGACACGAAATGGTTATCACATGTAGAAGAGATTGTATCTTTGCTACCACTGATGTTGCCTCACTGGCAGAATCGATTCTAAGTAGGGGCTCACAGAGCGCAGTAGCAGTGGCCGTTGCACTGTGTTAAAAGTAGGATGTAAACTTAAAGCCAGTTGCTAACTGTGAGAATTCAGCTGTTGTCCTATTGACGCAGCATAATACAGTTTTGTAAGGTAATGAAATTTTGTATGTTTAGTATTAAGTATGCAGCAACACAACGTGGAGTTTGCTAATTCTAACAGTACCGTCCATTGAATGTAAGAACCAAGTATCTTCCACCAGATTTAATGTATAGGTTGATTAGGTACGATTTGTAATATTTTGTGTGTTTTGTAATCCTGATACAGACAAGTTAATTTCTGGAATCTATTTTGTCAAACGATATAAGACGTTTGGTCATCTAACTGTCCAAGTATTGTTAACTATATCAATAAGTGAGAAATGTAGGACAGTTGAGAAGTTCACTGGTTTTGAAAACGACGTAAAATGTTTCATGTCAGATTTTGTGACGGAGAAACTTTATTTTCAATCCAATTTTTGGGCTAAAGAATTCGCTCTTAGCATATCCCGTTATCAGCAGTTCATCCGCTTCCATGTCGCATTTGTTTAAATCCAATGAGTATTTTTTAAAAGAAATGATTTTTCAATCAGTGTCAGAATAATAATAATGTGCAAGAATCAGAAAAGTAGTAATGTTTGTAACAGTTTCAATGCGGTCAGCATTGCACAGCGCTGAGCCAATATCCAAAATTACCATTGAACATTTGCAAGGTTATTCATATATCAATTAATCAGCTTGCATTATCTGCATGAAGCTATATTTATTAGAGAACTAAATCAGTCTTTCTCCTCTCTCATTCCTAGTACAAAGTCCATAATCTCCCATAACCCCTTCTATTACTTCCTCCCCTACAACCGCCTTCAAGTCCGCATGATCATTACATTTTCGTCTCTCTTTACATAATGAATTATTCGTTCAGAATCCTCATGTGCTTTCACTTCCACTTCATGTTCTGTTTGTGACGTTGGCATGTATATCTGGATTATTGTAGTTGTTGTTGACTTGCTGTCAGTTCTGATGAGAACAGTTGTTGAAATGTTCATTTTAATTCACTCTTTGCCCTACCTTCCTACTCACAACAAATCCTACTTCTTTTACGCCATTTTCTGACGCTTGGTATTACCCTATAGTCATCTGGCGAGAAGTCCTTACCTGCTTTCCATTTCATCACACTGCTCCTCGCTACATTTAGGTCGAACCATACTATTTCCATTTTGACGTCTTCTAGCTTGCCTACCACGTTCACCCTCTCAGCATTTTGCTGGCCGGTTCGTAGAGCATCATTCTTTCGTTCGTTATTCAACGTTTTTCTCATAGTTACCTTCCCCTGGGCAGTCCCCTCCCACAGATCAGAATGGTGGACTACTCCCGAATCTTTTGCCATTGGAGAGATCATCATGACACTTTTCAATTACAGGCCGAATGTCCTGTGGATACACGTTCTGTGTACTTTACGAAATTGTTTCCACTGCCTTTTGCAGCCTCATTCCGTTGACCATTGTTGATTCTTCCACCTTTCAGGCGCAATTTCCCACCTCAAAGGCAAGTGAATGTCTTGAACCGAAGGTCGATTCACCACTCTCTTTGGCAAAGCCGTTGGCAGAATGAGGATAACTACTTATCCTGAAAATCTCATGCCGCCATTGTTGATTATTTTTATTCAAAAATTTCGGTAGTGGCGTGATTTGAGCTCGCGACCGATGACGTGTTGATAACTTGTTACAGACGTTATCCCCACACCACTTGTGTACTGTGTGGAACTTAAGCAGATACAGACAAACATTTTTATAACAGGGATGAATGTCATTTGCAAAACCATTATTTCTGCAGACAAATATGACCCTACGTAATGATAAACTGAAATTCCAAGCCCCGATTGCTAGAACGTTATTCTCTCGTTCGTTATTCAGTCTTTTTCTCATGTCACCTCCCGGAGATCTGAATGGAGGACTAGTCTGGAACCTTTTGGCATTGGAGCGATCATTATGACTTTCTTCCGTTACAGGCCACATCTTCTGTAGATACATATTACGTGTTTTTAATGGACTAGTTTCCACTGCCTTCTGAATCCTCATGCCGTTGACCATCGCTGATTCTGTCGGGTTTTAGTGGCAGTTCTCCATCCCAAATGTAAAACAGTGCCCTGAAACTCGGTCCACTTCTCTGCCCTCTTTGATAGGGCTGTTGGCAGACTCAGAGTGACTTCTCATGCCGGAATTTTTCTGCCGATTTTGCCGACAACTTTTACCAAAATTTAAGCATGGGCGAAAGTCGAGTCCGAGACCGAGACATTTTGATTACTAGCCAAAGACGCATTGGGTAAAAGCAGAAATACTTGAGCGGATTATTCAGGAATTCAGAAATACGAGAAACTTAGGAATTAAATAAATAGGAAGTACAGGGAAGCTAAGGATAAATGACTGCATGAAAAGTGTGAAGAAATCTAAAAAGATATGATTGTTGGATAGACTGACTCAGAATACAGAAAAGCTGATACTATGTTGGCGAAATTGAAAGCAAGGATGTAACATTAAGAATTCTACAGTCAGATGCAGAGAAGAGAGCGGATGGATCCAAAGAGTCCAAGGTGCTATTGGCAGTGTAAATTACACTGTCATTATAGTCGATAATGATAATGTTGAAGTAAATGGGGAACAAGAGATTAATGATAATATAAATGATGTCGAAATGACAGATTTGTCAAGCAGTAAAGATGAAATTTATATTGGGACTCCCACAGGATCCGAATTTAGAAAGCTGTTACATGGAATAAGAGAGATGTCAAAAATTTCATTACATTAAAAATAATTTGTCAAAAGAATTTCGTAGGGATCTGGCACTAACCAATAAACAAACCAGTGAGAGTTTAGGTACGAGGATTGATCAAATTAAGACTAAGATTGACAAATCCAGGAAAGAGATCACAATTAAAATTAGTGAGCTAATTCATCAGCTGACCAAAGCCTGTGATTAATGAGGAATGGAGGTTAAAACTAATGTGGTCGAAATGATCTATGAACTGATGCATTTGGATACATACGTAAAAGTCTATGAAGTAGGAGAGGTTATTTGTGATAAAAATAAAGCACAAAAATATGGTGGTGAAATGGGAAATAGTGAGGATAAAGATTATGATTTAAACTGAGACATAGATCTCGTAAGTGACAATATAGCAACAGAGATGTTTGAAGGAGAACCAGGGTTAAATATCTGGAAAATGTGTTGAAAAAAATAAACAGTTAATGATTAAGTAATGGGAAGTGTATTTAATTGTTGTACAAAACGAAGTAGTAAGGGAATTATGGCAAATTCAGATAACATGATTGAGGAGTCCATAAATAAATCAACTTCTCAGATGGATAATACCGCTTCTGATGTTGAAAGCCAGAACACTGCCTGTAAAGAACTTTATTTGGTCAAAGAATTACATTAGTGCTGCAGTTTGCGATCAGATCGATCAAGCAATAGCTTATGGTGAAAATAATGCATTGCTAAAATTATTGAGAACAATCAGGAAGCATTTTCTGAAATTTGTGTTATTTGGAAAGACTATGCTTACTGGTTTGAAGTGCAAGAGCATAGTCCTTTTAAACAAATGCTTCTGGTCATGTCATGGTAAGATGAGAAGCGATAGATGATAACAATATGAAATTGTGTATACTGTTACAAGTGTACCAAAAATGTAGTGTCTATTCTGAGATCATCTTAAAGTTTTGCTAATTTGGCATGACATTGACCAAGGGATGTGTATGCATTACAAGTTTAAGTAGGAGAAAGAATTCGTGCTATGAGAGCACAAAACATGGACTGTTAAAATCAGCTGCAAGCGTAATAGCTGTTCTGAAGACTTGATTAATGTTGCACGAAGTGGCCGACAGCTGTTGCAGCAAGGTCGTTGCCACAGCTCTTGACAGGTCATCAGATGAATGAGGCATCGCTGTAACGTCTACAAACCAACTTGGGACCTAGTCTCTTATGAGACGAAGATGAATATTTTGTAATTAATGCATATGTAATTGTGTTTAGACTATTTCCATTCATGTAATTCTTAATTTTTTAATTTTCGATTTTCAGCAAGATTGTGATATTTTTTATGTTTAATGTTTTCATTATTTAACGTAGGTTGAATGTATCAAAGTGTACAAGGGTAATAGAGAGAGTATGCCAACAACATCAGGACAGTACCATATCAGCATATAATTGTGCAATTAGTCATACAAAAACAATAAATGGGAGTAATGGTGTTGGAAGTTAATTAATTAAGGAAATTAATAAATTTAGTACTGAAAAGTGTTATTAAAATAATCTTATACTGAACAAATTTTGAAAATAGTGCAAATTTGGAGGAGCAAGAGGTTTTATATGAATAATAACTATACACACGCTGGGGACGAGCACCTTGGGGTTTAAAGGAAATCTAAAATACTGAAAAGACAGAATAGTAGGGAAATTTGATGTATCAACGAACTAAAGGTCCTAGTAGGGTTGGAGTTCTTTCTTTTTTTAAAAAAAAATTCTAGTTTTTTCAGAACAAGATAATATTTAAAATCATTCATGCGGGGGCATATGTGGCGTTTATGCCACATCCCTGCCCACGTTTATTACATTTTTGTTACTATATTTTAATGTACACTATAGGAATTGCTCGTTACGGGAGGCTAGCAAGTGGGTAGCATCACAAAGCAGACCCATCGAACCACTCGCCAGATGCTCACATAGCGTGATAGCAGCCGGGTGAGCAAGAGCCGCATCGTAGTAACAGAGAGAGAAAATGGGGACTTCCAGCAACGCTGGGCGCCAAGGAGCAAATCTTCTGTCATTTGTATTCACTGCTTAAATACTAAGATTCTGCTCCAACCGAGCCGATGACCTTACTTGCACTGGTTACTTGTTAATAATAAATTCAGTACCAGTCAATTCAGCAGGAAATGCTAATTTAATTTTAGTTGCTATCAGTTCTTACTGATGAAAGGGATGGGCTAATCGTAAGTGAGGCGTGAGAGGGCAGGCGCCAGACTTCTGAGATAGCTATCAGTCTACGATCGGATTCCGATGACGTAATACATGAATCCGCGTATAAAATCTGCTGTCAAGTAAAGACAAAATAGTTCGTTGAAATGTGCCTCGGATGACGTACTTGTGCAATGTTGCGTTAATCCAAGACAGTCTACAGTCCAAATGAAAACACGCGAACTAGTGTGTGAAGTGCAACTTCGCGTAAAGTTGCTTCGGAAAACGTATTTGTGTGATCTCCTGTGGATTCTAAGGTGATGTGACGCATTTTGTGACTTTTACGGTGCTAGGTGGCAAGTGATTTATGACCGGGAATCCTGTTATGAATATAAGGACCAATTTCCTCTAATTTTGTAATTGGACATATAAAATTAAATTAGTTGACATCCTAACCTTTTACGATTCTTCTTATGCTTAGCATTAAATCTATTATCTTGCTACATCATTAAGCACTGTTTATTGAATAGGTGTTACAGCTTGTTACTGACGGAGAAGAAACCAATTGTGACTGTGTGCGAGGCGCATGGTATGCAATTTGACGACAATCCAGTCGCGAGAAGTAGGGAACGGAGGCACTAGACTTTTGTCTGTAAATCAAATGTGCGACCCTGAGTACATATTGCAGCAGACGATATTTCATTCATTCCTTCGTCTGCTGTAATTGTGTTACAAAATCTACACATACAGTTATTTGGTCGTTCTGAGTCATTCAGTTCCCACTGGGCGACTTGTGTCTCCTCTTTCTCTTAAAGTCTTCCACAAAAATTTGCAGTTCAAGCTACAGCAGTCACTTATTCTAAATTAATACATTCAAAATTACAATTCATTTGAAATTACTTATCTGGTTCAAATGACTCTGAGCACTATGGGACTTAACATTTGAGGTCATCAGTCCCCTAGAACCTACAACTACTCAAACCTAACTAACCTAAGGACATCACACACATCCATGCCCGAGGCAGGATTCGAACCTGCGACCGCAGCGGTCACGCAGATCCAGACTGAAGCGCCTTGAACCGCTCAGCCACACCGGCCGGCAACATTACTTATTTCTTCGATTATTTCCATCGTTGTGAAATGTCACCAGTCAGTTATCATCCTTTCGTGAGACGAGTTCGTCCTGCAGAGATCAAAGTACTTGTGGGATACTTTTCACTGTTTGATATGGCTGCAACATACGTTTAATCTTCTGAAATTAATGGCTTTAGAAACTGCTTTTAAAAACTGATGTTCAATTCTGTTTATGGAGTTTACGATTTCCCATGAGATGGTGTACGATTTGAAAGGTCTTCGATTGCTTCTGGAATCGAGAAGCTCGACCATTTTTCCTGTTATCGAGAATGATGCTGGCAAAAATCGGTCCCAGAGATTCCTATATTATCGTGAATGTTTCAATTTTAACAGTACAAATGTGGCATAAAGTGATGCCGGAGGCAGCCTGCCATTATTATAATAACGAGTAGTGGGCTTCAATAGTCTGCGAATCTTTGTTTCACACACTTGTGTCCGCACAGACAATGGGACGGCGTGTGGAGCGCTACAAACTGACGGTACGGTAACCAAACGCCGCATTACGTGCAGTAATCGCTTCGGGACATCTGACCATGGATAAATTCCGGAAAACTTTTACGAGCAATAAAGTCGTTGCTTGCCTTATGTTTGACTTAGTCAGCCTGAATGCAAAACTGATGTTCGTTTGAATTTAATGTTTGACGTTGGGAAACGCTTGACAGAAGAAATATTTTTATCATGTCATATAATCACAGATCAATAATTTTCTGATTTTTTTCTTCAGTGGTACTGCGAAAACTTGCTTCTTGCCAAATTTCATGATTCCAGGTTTACGTGAGGTACCCCATGTGACACGAGTGACCTTATCTTTCGATGCACTGGCTTAGAAGCTTCAATTCCTCACGCCACCGTGGGACGATAGGCTTTCGTATGTGAAATAAATTGCAAAGTGAAACTTATGCTTGTTCTTCAGAAAAAGGGGTCTTAACAGACGAAGGAGAGACAGATAGTGAGATACCAAATGAGACAAGACATCTTTTTTCATGTCATATAATTACAAATTTACATTTTTCAGGTTTTTCCTTTGGTTGTACTTACTGTAAAACCTTACTTCTTGCCAAATTTCGTGCTGCTAGTCCAACGGGAAGTATCGCGTAGCTCTTATGAGTGAATTTGCGAGCATAAAAATATGTGACATGAATGACCTTATCTTTTGACTGCATTGAGTTAGAAGCTTCAATTTTTTACCCCATCTGGGGACCGTAGGCCACAGAATGTGACAGAAATTTGTACGTGGTCGTCTACCCGTTCCTAAAAAGGAAGGACTCGTAACAGGCGGACGAACAGTGTGTCGGGTCTGAAATGACAAAAAATATTTTTTTCGACTGACATCATTACAGATGTACAGTATTCGGATTTTTTGCTTTGGCTGTGCCGTTAAATTTTCCTTTAGACCAAATTTCATGATCCTGGACGAACGGGAAATATCCTGTAGGTTTCGATGAGTGAGTTTGTGAGTATTAAAATATATAACATAAATGGCCGTAATTTTTTTATTGAACTGCCTCAGAAGCTTCAGTGTCTTATACCGCCAAGTGTCTATCGGCTTCAGTATGTGACAAAAGTTTCAGCGTGATATGAATACCCATTCCTTAGAACAATGGCAATATCAGTCGGACAGAGAGATGAACAGAGAAACAACAAAGTGATCCCACAACCGTTACGTTTTTATCTACTGAGGTATGGACCCTAAAAATGAAGTGTGTACGTAGTTAACATCGGAAAAACTTCATTTCCATGTATTCGTGCGAACACCTTTGAGCTTAAGAAACATTCGTAGAAAGAAATACGCATAACATACAAAGGTATAATAGCAGTAGGGGAGACTGGGACAGGTTGGTCCGCTTTTTCTTCTTGTTTTTTTTCAGGTTTGAATTTTAAATGTTTTATTTGATTTTTATTAGTGGGAACATTGGTACACTGTTTCAGCGCATTAAAACGTGATAATTAAGGCTTATGACTGTTTGCCTAATCATAAAATAATATATTTACCATGCAATACTACCTGGGACAACCAACCCTACCCACGGAGCAAGATGGCGCAGCACTTGGGGCAAGTTGGCCCATATGATGGTATCATTTAATTTACTTACGGTATTAGTCGTTTAATTGAAAATATGTCACATTTCGTACTCACTGTTTACTTTAACAGCAATTCCGACAGTTATATCAAAGAAACTACGATCACAAATTGTGTTAGCGTGGTTGGAATAAGTGTAAAAGGAAAGTATGTCCAAGATTTTTATCACTCTCCGTCTAAGTGCCTGAAAGTAACTTCACAGTTGAAACATTCACAAAAACGTTAGCTTTGATTATAGTTTTAACGCTTGATGGATGTGCACACTGCGTACAACTTGTACATTTAAGCCATTCATAACCTGGATTGCTGTGAGGGAATGGTTTCAGACATCTAAGACACCGGGAATCTTGAACTTCATCTTGAAGAACCTTCTTCAGAATACCTGCTTGCTTTATGTGTTTTATCTGAGGAATTTTATGTATGATTTAGCTTCAGCATGGCCACTTTGTTTTAGGAAATAGTTTTACGCAGAACGTCCGTATTTCTCTTTAAAGTGTGCTCTCTACTCTCTATGGATGCTTCTTGTTCGTATTGTAATGCATGTTTTACTGCAGTGTCTGCGTCAATATCACTGAAGTTCTTCTTCGTTTTTTTGCTGGCTTTTTTCGTGGTTACGAATTTCCAAATGATTATTGCTTGACAATAAGGGATATGTGTACCAAGGTTGGCTGAAATCCGTCCATTGGTTTAGGAGGACCTATACAAAGGTTGGAGAACAGTTGCCCTGTCCGGCATGTTCTCAACGTGTTTCATCCAGTGAAAGTACCTGGCTATGACCCGTCCAGAGCCTGACACGCTACCGCTAGCCAGCCACAGCGACTGATGAACTCGGCTATAAAGTTCAACTTACATTTAACAGCCCAGCAGAGGTAGTTCTGAAAAAGATGTTGAGTTGCTAAAGGTGCAGTAATTTTGATTTTCAGGTATGATGTATGGATAACGCCTCTCGAGAAAAGCCGTAGTTTCTGACTTGCTCGCCCTTATGTGTGATCCATCATCCTTAAAAAACCACCAAGTGTAACAAATCAAGCTTATTTCTGTTTCTCCTCAGTAACTCACATGTGACACATTTTAGGCAAAAACTACGAATATCAGTTTTAAAAGACGTTACGTTTTCTGCAACTTTCAAATATAACATGTTAGGAAAGTCTTAACAAACACCTACTGAGGTACGGGTCTGGGAAGGGAAAACATGCGGAAAGTCAAGAAATCGCGGAAAGTTATAGTTTTGCCTTTATACATTTTTTGGAGCACTTTTGTGCACAACGCATAATAACCAGTGCTGTGGAGCATTTAATTTTCTTCAAGATTCATTCAAAATATTTGTAATAACTCACCTTACACACAGAGAAATTTTGAATTAACAGTTTCAGTGAAAAGGGTCTCAAAACTCAAAATACGACACTGAATCAAAAACAACCGTTATGTATGTAGTTCATGAGACTGATGTAGTTTCTAGTGAATAGGTATTTTTGCAAAACAAAAACACAAATTTTAAATGCATTTACACCCACTTATATTCAAATAAAACAGAGATTAAAAATAGATTGTAAATTTTATTTTAATGATATACAGGAAGATCAATTTCTGTTATTTTGGCACAGATGTGGTTGATGTGTACAATTCATCACTTCAGTCAGTATCGAGTGAATTGTCTAGCTCGTCTTTCTCCATGATGAATTCAGTCTGTGGTGCATCACCGCATTATTCGAATCCACAATGAATACATACAATGTATGATTGAAGTCTTGTTCTTTTGCAGCTGCATTTGTTGCGAGAAGTTTTCTTCCAGTGGCATGAAACCGTCCTCAGCGATGCGTGTGGAACTGAGTTTTGGTTCATTGGCACTGGAATTAAACCAACCTTCATCCAGCCCCGCTTGACGATGTCTTTTTCTCACCCCATAAACTTTCGAACTTGCAGATAAGCTGAGTATGAATGATACTGAACTGCATCCCCTGTTGAAGATAGGCATGCGAAATCGTATTTTGTGTTTGTAGCAGCCTTAGAAAAGCGAACATATCGCAACTTATCTATAAAACTCTTGGAGATAACTCCATAAAGTGCCAGAACGAAGAAAAAGTAGCTCTGGATCCTCACATGCTTTTCCACAGTACGGTCGTCTCTAAGTACAGTGATAACGTCCTGAAAAAGCAGTTCCAGTACGAATTTGATCCTCTTCCAATGTCACTTCTGTCTGAGGAAGGCATTGACAAAGGGATAAAGTCCACACGTCTTTCACATCCTTACCAAGAGACACAGAAATGGGAAAGAGCAAAGCAGATGTTATGGATGGTGGCTACCTCCTACACAGAGTTCACTGGAATCGCTGCGAATGTTTGTATGCTATTTTGAAAAGATTTGTGGCCTACGTACAGCGACATCATCGTCAAAATGATGTGGTAGACTTTGGTGGATACCCCACAGAATCCACAGAAGGAAATAAAAGGAGCACAAAAAGCACTGAAACAGCTCATCGCCCTAGGCTACGGTCTTCTGTGAAAGTGCTCTTTGATGATAATTTCATACCGCAGATTCCAAAAGATAAACTGATGTCGAATGAAAAAAAAGAAGGAAAACAAATCCCGCTTGATCTCATTGCATCAAAAGGAATTTCTGCGAGCACAAATGGTCACTAAGCAGGCAGTATAAGATGCAGATGTGTTAACTGTGAGAAGTTCCTTTTCGATGCATTCCGAACACGATTTTGTTATTACTGGAACATACATTGATCAATTGGTTTTTATGACGGCTTTAGCGTCAGACAATATTTTCTTTAGAAAATCTAGAAACGGTAATATAGGAGATGCGCTGTATTCCAAAGAATCATTCAGATATAAAGATATTGGGAGAAAAGTTCTTTTCGTCCATGCGATATCTAGTTACCATAATACTTCTGCTCCTTTTGAACATGGGGAAGCTAAACGTTTCCACACTCTTGAAACCGATGCTTCATACAAATACACTGTTTCTACACCGATGTAAAACAATTGCAACATAAAAAGTAATTGATGTAGTGTAATGAAATTTCGGGAAACATTTGTCTAGGTAACATATTCAAGTGATTAACACTGCAAGATCACAAGTTATTATAGGTGCGAGAAGAGCCACAAACAGTGTAACTGACAGAATCTCGAATACAAGTGTGCAAAAGTGAATACATTGTGTTGTACAGTTCCTGGTGTCAGTTTCTTACAAGCTTGTTGCACCCGGTCGGTCAATACAAGGACTTGTAATGCTGTTTGTGGATGACTCTGTTTTGTCGTCCCATGATGTCCAATACGTGCTTGATTGGAGACAGATCGGGTGCTCGTGAAAGCCAAGCAACATGTCGACACGCTGTAGCGCATGTTGGTTTACAACAGGAGTACTTTGGCGAGCATTATTACTCCTTGGTACTCTGTTTATGAATGGCAGCGCAACAGGTCGAATCACCAGACTGACGTAGAAATTTTCCGTCAGGGTGCGTGGGATAGCCACGGAGTGCTCTTGCTGTCATATGAAATCGCACCTCAGACGATAACTCCAGGTATAGGTCCAGTGTGTCTAGCACACACATAGGTAAGTTGCAGGTCAGAACTGGCTTCCACCTAACCAACACACAGTTATCACTGGAACCGAGGCAGAACCAGTTTTCATCAGGAAACACAAGTGACTTCCTCCCTGCCACCTAATGAGCTCTCACTTGACACCACTGAACCCAAACGACTGTACTTTGGGGTCAGTGGAATGCCCGCTACAGTGCGTCTGGCTTTAAGCTATCCTTGACGTAACCTAATTGTAATAGTTCGTTATGTCACAGTTGTACGAACTGGTGCTCAATTTGCTGCTGCTGATGCAGTAAGATGGGCCAGAGCCAAATGTCAAACACGATTATTTCCTTTTCGGTAGGGCCATACGGCCGTCCAGAATCAGGTATTGGTTCAAATGGCCTTGAGCACTATCGAACTCAAAATCATCAGTCCCCTAGAACTTAGAACTACTTAAACCTAACTAACGTAAGGACATCACACACAGCCATGCCCGAGGCAGGATTCGAACCTGCGACCGTAGCGGTCACGCGGTTCCAAACTGAAGTGGCTAGAACCGCACGGCCACACCGGCCGGCAGAATCAGGTATTCCTACCCCCATACATTCCATGACCGTAATTGCCAGTATTCATATGCAGTGGCTACGTTCTTGCCAAGCCTTTCTGCAGTGTCGAAGAAGGAAAATCCAGCTTCTCGTAGCCCTATTACACGACCTCGTTCAAACTCAACGAGATGTCGATAGTGGCGTATTTGTCGCCTGAAAGGCATCCTTACCTAACATCAACTCACCGACCATTAAAGCGTGGATTTAAAGCAAATCTGATTTGCATTCTCACAGTCGTGCTACTATGCGATTGGTGCGAAATCTTAATATCTGTCTTCCTGCGTTTGTATAAATGCGCCTACAAACTTTCGTTTGTGTCTCAAAATTTCTTCTTGGTATTGCACTATTTTCCGTCAGTGTAATTTCAAAGATTCGGCTGCAGAAAAAGACAATAATATGGAAGCAACTGAATATTTATTTGTAGCATCTTATTGTGGTATCTCCGACAGTTATATAGATGAGTTAGGATATCTCTCCTTCTCTAAAGCTGCTACAAACTTCAAATTCGATTTTGTACGCCAGCCTCCAAGAAAGGATGCAGTTCTGTATGATGCGCATTCAAATTATCTGCAAGCTCAAACGTGGTTGTGTATGAAACAGGCCTCGAAAAAGGATAGTGGTGGTCTAACTGCAATCCATTCAATAAAGAACTAGTTTTACAGGCATTGCTTAACGTGATTTCATGTCAGTAGAAGACGGCTCATGGTAACAATGCACCTACAAAAATGCAGGTCTTCGATGGTCCATTGTGTGTTCGTTGTGGATTTTAATCATGAAGTAATGCTACAGAGATTGAATTCAACATTGGAAGAAGACGAGTTATATGATCGACTGCCTAACATTTCAAGAGATAAATTCTACACATGAACCACAGCTGAGCCAAAACAGCGGAAAGTGATTAGTTTTTTACTTAAAATGTTGTATGTATCATTAAAATAAAATTTACCATCAATTTTAAACCATATTTGGTTGCAATAGAATTATATCTATAAGTTTTGAAATTTTCGTAACGAAGACACGTCAAGTTGCAGACAGGTACAAGTAAAAGACACTTACATGAAGTTGTCGGCCACAGCCTTCGATAGTAAAAGAGAGACACACACCATTCACACACACAACCAAGCACACCTAATGCACACGTGGCTGCCATCTACAGCATCTTGGGCCGGAATGCCTCCTGCTGAAGTTGCTGGAGTTGGCAGTTGTCTGTGCAGGAGGTGTGTCTGCTTGTGGGTGAATGGTTTGTGTCTCGCTTTTACTGAAGAAGGCTCTGGCTCAAAGCTTTGTCTATGTGTCTTTAAACTGTGCCTGTCTGCAACTTGACATGTCTTTTTGAAGTAGCACTCTGTCTTTTCCTGCATTGTTGACATCCTACTAGGAGTTTCCATTGATTTATTTTTGAAATTTTCTCTTTTTCGAATATACTTGTCCCAGAGAAATTAGATAAATCTTATGAACTGAATGTCTATGTTGCATACATAACGGCTTACAGATGAGTTTTCTTTCTGGAATACTGTTGTTTATGACGGTAGTATTTATAGTTTCGAGTATGCTTTTACTAAAATTGTTAGGCAATATTTCTCAGGGTGTAAAATGAGTAATTAGACATATATTGTATAAATCTTGAAGGGAATTAAGCCTCTATGGCACTGGTTCCTAGGCACTTGGCATAAAATTGGACTAAATGAAAGTTATTGAGGCAAAACCACTGATGTATCCAACATTTTCCGATTTCACGATATTTTTTGAGAGTGTCGCAGTCTCGTGTCTCTGTAGCTGTTCCAAATTTCCTATCATGTTATGTATTTGAAGCATACTCTGCAACTTGGTACTGCCATTGCGTGCTAAGAGGCATTGGAAAAACCGGAAAAAGTGCAATTCCTTTGCGTTTTTTCAAAATGAGCAGATATCGCAACAAGGGGGTTCAGGTCTAAATCATGGATTTTTCATGCGAGGGGTAATACATACAGCATCTCCGAAAATCAAAATTACTCCACCTTTTGCAATCAAAAATGCTATATCTACTGTGTTATAGTAATGTGTGCATATTTGACATCCCTGTTCAGTTCCACTCCACGCGCAACTGGGTTACAGCTGTTCTTCCTCTTAGGGGGGACAGATCTGTGATCTGGTACTAGGTTTCGCACCCCTCTCTCTCTCTCGTGTTATACATACTCTCTGAGCTGCCCCTACTGAGGGGTTTTAGGGAAGCCTCAATGCCTTCAAAACCACACGTGAGATATTCATATTCACTCGCTCGCTACATATTAGTCTTACAGAAAAAAATTAAAAGGACCTTTTGTTGGGAAATTCAATTCAGTTAAATCTTGTATTGGGATACGGTTTCACTGGAGGACACGCTTTAGATGTTATTCAAGATAAATGCACAAAAGTTAATTTCAAACACACCTCATCCCTCACATTTCAGGATTTGTAGTGTTTTGTTTATGGCACTCCATCCTACTACTGTACAAAAATTTCCGACTTCACGAACTGTTCCCAGTATTTAACGTCTTTAGTTATCTATTGAATGTTCAATTATGCCAGCAGCATAGTCAGCTAGTTCATTAAAGTTATTAATTTAAAAGTACCCAATGGTCTAATGAAAGAAAAACATCTTCCGTAAACGTCAAGGTTGAAACTAGTTACCTCGAAAATCCGACCCAAACATAACTTTTACAAGCATAAGTATCGTAATCAGATTCCTGACGAATACAACGATGTAACTGTTCACTTAGTGCTGCTTAAATTCAGAAAATTGTCAGATAAAAATTTACACAAACCTGAATTTTACAATTTGTAGGAGCTTGGCAAAGCCAGTGATGTAATAAGGCCAGTCAATGAAGGTAAGAAACATTCGAATGTGGGATATAACTCGTGTAGTCGCAAATGTTGGTACATTTGTAGGATGGAGTGTCATGACCAACGTAATAGAAATCCTGAACAGTGGGACTGAGTGTGGAAGCAGGGGTGCGTATGTTTACTTTTGTAGCGCAAAACGTATTCCATTACAAAATTCAGTTACACGCTAAGCTTCAGTTCATCTTTTCTGTAGGACTAATAGCTTCGACAAAGCGTGCGAGAGTATTTGAATGCGTTGAGAGTTGCATAAAAGCCATCAGTAGGGGCATCTAAATCACCCTGTAAACAAATATAATTCGTTTTCATCTTACTACACACGTGTCAGTAAATTACTTTACAGCTACAGCGTCATGTAACTCGAGTTGATGAAAACTTAAGGGGAAAAAGTATAGTATGTCTGATGCACCAACTCAAAAAGTTCTTTTTATGTGAGGTACTATGTATATCTATTTGGCTCTCCAGGTGAAAAGAGCAACATAATTGAAAAAAATTCTTTGTTGTAGCAGGGCAATAGGAGCACCATAAATGAGTTGGCGAATGGAGTCTGTACAAAAAAAGCTACAAAAGGTTGCTTGGTTTATGGAAACGATGTCAGATACCGAAGTTCAATTAAATTTCGGGATTCGGTACGGGAAACCACCACCTTCTCAGCCACCATAAAAAAAAATGGAGCAGGACATTCGCGAAAACAGGGATAATGGATCTGAAGCACGATGTAGGCAGGCTAAATAGAAGTGACGAGGCTACGAAGAGAATTCGACAGGTACATCAGCGTCCACCACAGACGTCTTTCCGCAAAGCATCAGATCCCTTATACGACTGTGCACCAGTTACTACATGGGCGTCTTCATATGCTAAATACTGTACTTACCACAAGAGAAACGCTTGTAAAACTTGATTAAAGACATAGAATAAAACTTGCTGAAATGATGCATCAGACAAACTTTACTTTCATCTTTATGATAATTGTAAGGTAATGTACATTTTGGGACATCCTGTACTGTATGAAGACAATAAGTAAAATTTGGCTCCTGTCTATTATCGTTGTATATCTGAAGGTACTATCTGTGCCACCGTATTCTGGTTAAGCTCCAGCAGTGAGGGTAGGCGACTTACATAGTGACCGCTAGTTGCAACACACCATTTGGAAACGTGGCGAATCCAGTTTTACGCGAGTAATGCTTCTTTAGGTGTACTGGTTGTCTCAGTGAAACTTCTTTCACTTTTTCGTGAGCAGCTGGTGGTCGATAATGAAATGTCTCGGGTCCCTGAGAAAGGCGCATCGAAACTCATGACGAAATGATAGTGGAAGAGCTATTTGCTACAAATATGCTCTTGTATCCTTCGGAGGAATGAAGTGAACGAGTGATTGCATAAATGAAAACAAAACGATTGTGAACATATGTGTATAAACATTTATGTACAGTAAGCGAATCTATTCTTCAGTGTTACATCCATTTACGTTTCCTTCTGTCATCAAACTTTTGTGTACATAGGTATACGCGAGGCCACATGCGATCTCCGGCTCTTTTGCCTCCACATGGAGAGTCTGAACTACTCTGTTCGGGCACTGCCACTAAGCTGACAAGGGCTGCAAGGAAACAGGTTTAAGTATGAGAGCTTAGAACTCATACTACCTGCTGTAGATTTCATTAGGCATGTGCATATTCCAGTTTTATTTGTTATTTAAGTAACTGAGCACCTGGTGTCTTCCGGGTATATATTTAGCCCTTTTCTATTGCCCATTCTCCCCTCCCCTCTTTCGCCATCTCCTCCTCTCCCCTTTGGGTTAATCTCCTTCTGCCCCATCTCTCTGTCCACCTCCTCCTCATCCTACACCCTGTCCATTTCCGCCTACCCCTCTCTGTGCCCATCTCTTCCTCCTCTAACTCCATCTCGTCGTGCCCCCTGTATCTCCCAGTCTCATCCCATTTCCTCCTCGCCATCTCCTTCTTATCATGTCCCTGTCTATCGCCCCCTCTCCCCCCTGGTGGCCCATCTACTCCTTATTCCTTCCCATGTCGATATCTTCCTTTCCTCCATTCTCTGCTCCACGTCCTCTGTCTATTTTCCCCCGCTCTCTTTCTCTCTGTACCTCCTCAAATATCTGTGCGCTACTCCAACTTCTCTGTTTGTCCATCTCTCCATCTCCTCATTCTTTCTCCACATTATCGCTCATTCCGAAAAGGAGTTTCCTGGTTGTTACTGCTACAGCAAGTAATATTAGTACAAAGTTTGGTTGCAGTCGATCCAGGGCTCTGGGGCATGTTTTTATCCACAGCTTTGTCCACATATCTTTCACATGTATTTAAAGTATTTCATGCACTTTGGTGCGTATATTGCACCTGCATCTCTTGCGAATATCGTCTTGTAATTTCGTTTTCACACGTCTGAATGCTTGCTACGTCATATCGTCTCAATTATGTCTCGCGCACTGATATAATTTCCAAGCACAACGGTAGAATATGTGACTATATAAAGCATTTGTTGATGACTCTGTCAACAGTTGTAGTATTTATATTTCATTTTGACTTACAGAGAGAGGTCCCTAAGGGTGCGATCGATCTTTCGAAACTATCCATACGGTGATGTAGGTTAAGATCCCAGATATCACCCAGTGCAGCCGTTCACCTCGGTGGGCCCTCATTTGCGAGTAACTTATGAAGAAAAGTTCGAAATTTTATGTGATACCCAACAGCGTTAAAAAGTGTCGTTATACACTGAAGAGCCAAAGAATCTGGTTCACCCGCCTAATGTCGTGTAGGCCCCCGCGAGCAAGCAGAAGTGCCGTAAGAAGACATGGCATGGACTCGACTAATGTCTCCAGTATTACTGGAGGGAACTCACGCCATGAATCCTGCAGCGATGTCCGTTAATCCGTGAGAGTACGAGCTGAAGGGGCACATTGCAAAGCATCCTATATATGCTCAATAATGTTCATGTCTAGGCAGTTTGGTACCTAGCGGAATTGTTTAAACTCAGAAGAGAGTTTCTGGAGACATTCTGCAGCAATTCTAGACGTGTGGGTGTCGCATTTTGTTGCTTGAATTGCCCAAGTCCATCGGGTTGCGCAATGGACATGAATGGATGCAGGTGATCAGACAGGAGACGTAGGTACGTGCCACCTTTTAGTCGTGTCTAGATGTATCACTCACTCACTCCAACTGCTCATGCCGTACACCATTATAGAGCCTCCACCAGCTTGAACAGTCCGCAGCTGACATGCAGGGTCGATGGATTCATGAGGTTGTCTCCACACCCGTACAAGTCCATCCGCTCGATACAAATTCAAAAGAGACTCGTCCGACGAAGCAACATGTTTCCACTCATTAACAGTCCAATGTCGGTGCTGACGGGCCCAGCGAGGTGTAAAGCTTTGTGTCATGCAGTCATCATGGGTGTACGAGTGGGCCTTCGGTTCAGAAAGCCCATATCGATGATGTTTCGTTGAATGGTTCGTACGCTGACACTTGTTGATGGCCCAGCGTTGAAATCTGCAGCAATTTGCGAAAGGGTTGCACCTATGTCACGTTGAACGATTCTCTTCAGTCGTCATTGGTCCCGTTCTTGCAGGTTACCTTTCCGCCCGCAGCGATGTCGGAGATTTGATGTTTTGCCGGAATCCTGATATTCACGGTACACTCTTGAAATGGTCGTACGGAAGAGTCACCACTTCATCGCTACCTCGGAGACAATGTGTCCCATCACTCGTGCGCCAGCTATATCACCACTTTGAGACTCACTTAAATCTTGATAATCTGCCATTGTACCAGCAGTAGACGATATAACAAATTTGCCGGGCACTGTCTACCGCAGCGCCGTGTTCGGCCTGTTTACGTGTCTCTTTTTTTGAATACGCATGCCTATGCCAGTTTCTTTAGCTCTACAGTGTATATGACCTGGTTGTGTGCTGCAATGGAAAGAATAAGAACTGTACAGGCAAGAAGCTATGGGTTTGAGTCATGCGAGATGGAAAGACATCCTTTTATTTTTAAACTTTTTTCGAAATGAATTTATTTTTATTCACTTAATTGTTTAAATGTAATTTTTTATTTCAGTTGCTTTGTCACACCATTTTAATCACCGTGCCAATTTCTTAATTTGTTTCATTTTCTCATGTTATTCTTTTTCCAGTCGGAATTTCACTGAGTATGAATTTAGTTACAATTATCTACTAAAATATTCATTTGTTTGAAAATTCCGATCTATCATTCAAAAGACAAAATGCGAAATAATGTGGTTATATTTGAGTAGCAGTGAGAAAAATGTATTTTTGTTACCAGATTGCAATTTTTTTGCCCAGTAACTGTCACACAAATATTTAAAACATAACCTTAATACCTATTGCATTATGGAGAAAATAACGCAGGTGGAAATTTGAATGAAAGACGGGTTTATGAGTAAAAAGAAATTAAGCAGAATGAGAAGTAGATACACTCCTGGAAATGGAAAAAAGAACACATTGACACCGGTGTGTCAGACCCACCATACTTGCTCCGGACACTGCGAGAGGGCTGTACAAGCAATGATCACACGCACGGCACAGCGGACACACCAGGAACCGCGGCGTTGGCCGTCGAATGGCGCTAGCTGCGCAGCATTTGTGCACCGCCGCCATCAGTGTCAGCCAGTTTGCCGTGGCATACGGAGCTCCATCGCAGTCTTTAACACTGGTAGCATGCCGCGACAGCGTGGACGTGAACCGTATGTGCAGTTGTCGGACTTTGAGCGAGGGCGTATAGTGGGCATGCGGGAGGCCGGGTGGACGTACCGCCGAATTGCTCAACACGTGGGGCGTGAGGTCTCCACAGTACATCGATGTTGTCGCCAGTGGTCGGCGGAAGGTGCGCGTGCCCGTCGACCTGGGACCGGACCGCAGCGACGCACGGATGCACGGCAAGACCGTAGGATCCTACGCAGGGCCGTAGGGGACCGCACCGCCACTTCCCAGCAAATTAGGGACACTGTTGCTCCTGGGGTATCGGCGAGGACCATTCGCAACCGTCTCCATGAAGCTGGGCTACGGTCCCGCACACCGTTAGGCCGTCTTCCGCTCACGCCCCAACATCGTGCAGCCCGCCTCCAGTGGTGTCGCGACAGGCGTGAATTGAGGGACGAATGGAGACGTGTCGTCTTCAGCGATGAGAGTCGCTTCTGCCTTGGTGCCAATGATGGTCGTATGCGTGTTTGGCGCCGTGCAGTTGAGCGCCACAATCAGGACTGCATACGACCGAGGCACACAGGGCCAGCACCCGGCATCATCGTGTGGGGAGCGATCTCCTACACTGGCCGTACACCACTGGTGATCGTCGAGGGGACACTGAATAGTGCACGGTACATCCAAACCGTCATCGAACCCATCGTTCTACCATTCCTAGACCGGCAAGGGAACTTGCTGTTCCAACAGGACAATGCACGTCCGCATGTATCCCGTGCCACCCAACGTGCTCTAGAAGGTGTAAGTCAACTACCCTGGCCAGCAAGATCTCCGGATATGTCCCCCATTGAGCATGTTTGGGACTGGATGAAGCGTCGTCTCACGCGGTCTGCACGTCCAGCACGAACGCTGGTCCAACTGAGGCGCCAGGTGGAAATGGCATGGCAAGCCGTTCCACAGGACTACATCCAGCATCTCTACGATCGTCTCCATGGGAGAATAGCAGCCTGCATTGCTGCGAATGGTGGATATACACTGTACTAGTGCCGACATTGTGCATGCTCTGTTGCCTGTGTCTACGTGCCTGTGGTTCTGTCAGTGTGATCATGTGATGTATCTGACCCCAGGAATGTGTCAATAAAGTTTCCCCTTCCTGGGACAATGAATTCACGGTGTTCTTATTTCAATTTCCAGGAGTGTATATTGAACGCATTAATGTGGTCAAAGAAACATCTTGATAAAACAAAATAGATTAAATCGAAAATAATACATAAAATTAATTAAAACCTCTTGAACAAAGATTTCAAGTCTGATAGGAAGAAAAATGAGAGGAAATGAAGATAATGTTGTGATTAAAATTATGTGACAAAGCAATGGAATTAAAAACTATATTTTAATCAGTTAACTAAATATAAATGATGATCAAAGTCTTTTCGGTGAAGCTTTAAAAATTAAAAAGAGTCTTTGCATCTCACGAATTTCGAATCCTCGGCGTCTTGCATGTGAAACTATTATCAGGCGATGTATAGCGGAACATTTTTAACGATGTTTAGTGCCCCCACAAAATTCCGATTTTCTTTTTTCCTGAACTACTCGAAACCGAGGACCATCAGAGTGAATGGCTGCAGTGTGTGGTACAGAGGATCTTAACCTACATCACCGTATAGATATTTTCAAAAGAGTCGATACTACCGCTGGGGGCCTCTCCGTGTTAGTAAGGGGCAAGTGTGAACTTTGACATTCATCTTGCAATCATTTATAAGGCATGTGTTACCACTTTCATGTTTGTGATGATGATCAGGCATTGTCAGCCCTGCCTCAGTAGGTAAGGCCTGAAAATTGACCTCTAAGGTTTGAAATTGGTCGCCTAATATAAATAATGCAACTGTTGACGGAATCTCTAATAAACGCTTTCAGAAATTTAATAAAGTTGCCGGTTACCTATCACCAAAGTGGTGAAATTGAAAAAAGAAATGCGAATACTGTCTGTGCAGTCTGTCGCAAATATGGTTGGTAGTAAACAAATAATGTATTAAAGCATCAGGCCTGATGCGATAGGTTTACTGCACCGACAGCGAAAATGTTGTCAGCGATAAACTTTTTACTTTCATCACTTGTCAGAGAGTGAAGGTATCGTGAGTGTAAGGTTTTTTGGAAGTCACTAAGTACTCACTTTCTCAAATACTGGATGAATAAAATCTGGGTGTGCCCGTGTCGTGGGCTACACTACTTTTTCACTCCCATCACCATCCTTCTGATGGACAGCTGGTTCTTACCGCAACAACGATTCTTTCCACGCAGCGCGTGATAGGTGAAGCATGTCTGGTGGGAACTAGTCCAGTGTTTTCCAGATATGCTACAGAATTCTACCAGAGACGGGTACTGGTATGTAGTTATGTGCATTTTTGTAAGCGCAAGTAACCGATGGCTGTTTATCTACACGGAACTGTTGACTAAAAGAGATAGTTTCAGTGAATATGTGGTAGAGGTGGACCTAGCTTTGCAGCATAAGCCGGCGGCAGTGGAATGTGTTACACTGCCAAAATCCTGAACCTGCGCCACGAAACTTTTACTCCAGAATTTCGATGTTTCCAAGGTTTTTCTGCTGCCCCGACAAGTACAGGGATGGCAGCAGCCGAATTCGGGAAAAGGTTACGGGCAGAAAGTCACCATCGCGTAAAGTTAGTGGAAAAACTGGTGAGATATCGAGTTACCATACATCGATTACTGCGGGCGCGGTCCCACGCACAATAAAGGGGTGCATGACGCAGGGCCATGTCAGCTGTGGTGGGGTGGGGAGACAGACGTCATCGCGTCCATAGACGACCTGGTGGAATGTCTTATAAAGGGGAGGTCCTTGAGACCCACACCTCTCCAACTCCAGGAAACTATTGGGCGTGTCAACGGGACTGATTGGGTAATTGCTGAAGGACAACTGGCAGTTGTCAGAATGCAGGAAGGATGGTAAGCTCTTTTGTCATACTGTCACGATCATAGTACGAAATGACACATGCGGTAGTATAAAGCCGGACCCCACACTACAGTTCACATCGTAACGACACAGTCAGGAATGGACAGATCCTTGTCTGGCATGCAGTCCATTAAAGTGTCACCTTAGAGCCTGGGACGAGACGGGAAGACTTATACTTTAGGCTTTAGGCTAACTCTAACATGAACCTACATAGCAGACGTCTCAGGCACGGCATGTTATCCTTCAAAGAGACGTTAAGAGGGCGTTTGCTTCAATACAGGTGCGTGTCGGGTGACATCTCATACTGATGCCTATTATGGACATCTGTTCCAAATGGAATGAAACTTGCGTTATTTAATATCGCTTGTGTCTTGAAGATCCCTACAACGTTTAATAATTATTGGAATAGTGTTTCGTGATGTAACACTTTCCAGCAATGTATTAAGTGTAAGCAGGTGCCTTCCACGCTATAAGCAAACGTTTTAAACTGCTGAAGTTTCACATGAACTTGTGATCTGTATGTGTTACAAGAAGATGATATAACTGTGTGGGAAGTTATGATAAGTTTTGCCTTTCATAGACCATAAGGTTAAAGAGAAAATTAGAACACAAATGCTATCAACAAATTTGTCTATGAGTGTGATATGGCATCGCAGTACGACAGTGGTTTACGTTTTTTAGATGCAGTACGTACCACCAGGGTGAAAAGTAAATACAAGAACCCCACTATCCTGTATTCCATAGTAGTGAGCCGCGTCCCTGCGCTCAGGAAAGTGGACGGGAACTGACGTCGAGTGCACGCTCGCACGATTACGCTCTTACCTGGAGGTCAAGGCAGTAATGGTACCGTAAATCTGGGAGATCGGTTTATTGGAAAGTTATCTATTCCTGTGACCCTGTAGTAGCTGTATATCAGTAGTCTACGACGTGCTTTACGCGTGTTCGACTTAAATCATGCAAAACACTAATGAACACCAACATACATAAACGAATTTACGTCTCTAATTATGGAACATAAAAACGTAAATGATGCCTGTAATCGAACGCCAATATGGGCGAGGCTAAGGATAGCGTTCACATTAAATGCGTTTGTAGTTAGCAGTCTAGTACACCTGCAATAATGCAAACATGCGTTAAGAGCGACAGGGTAGTACTGTAGTTTACAAGGCTTTTCTACATCTACACCGGCATCTACATCTACATCAATACTCCGCAAGCCACCTGACGGTGTGTGGCGGAGGGTACATTGAGTACCACTATCGGTTCTCTCTTCTATTCCAGTCTCGTATTGACACTAGTCTTTTACTGTGTCTAATTAATATGAATAAATCCGAATTGATATTTGTTTCAGTGATCCTTAGAAACAGCTTAAGTCGCTAAAACAGAACTACGTTCCAAGACCCTGAGGAATGCCTAGCAGATTCTATACGGAATTTTCAGGTGACTTTGCCCTCAATTAACTATACTACGTTATCAGTTTCTCGAGCAAAATATTGTGCCAGTATTTTGAAGAAATCGCTGATCACATCCATCTACGAGGGTCGTTCAATAAGTAACACGCCATATTTTATTTCTCAGAACATATTTATTTTTAAGAGTCAGAATTTGGTGACAATATACAACAACATGTCTTCTCCATGTCCTATTTCTCTACGTAGCCTCCATCACGTTCTATCGACGAACGCCAACGTTGTGGGGCAGCATATATTCCCTGCTCGTAAAAGCTCTTGTCCTTTAGGCGTAGGCATGTTTTCACTGCGTCACTGACGCTCTAGTGCCGGTCGGAGTGGCCGAGCGGTTATAGGCGCTACAGTCTGGAACCGCGCGACCGCTACGGTCGCAGGTTCGAATCCTGCCTCGGGCGTGGACGTGTGTGATGTCCTTAGGATAGTTAGGTTTAAGTAGATCTAAGTTCTAGGCGACTGATGACCTCAGAAGTTAAGTCCCATGCGGCCCGCCACGAATTCCTTTCCTGTGCTAACCTCTTCATCTCAGAGTAGCACTTGCAACCTACATCCTCAATTATTTGCTTGACGTATTCCAATCTCTGTCTCCCTCTACAGTTTTTGCCCTCTACAGCTCCCTCTAGTACCATGGAAGTCATTCCCTCATGTCTTAGCAGATGTCCTATCATCCTGTCCCTTCTCCTTATCAGTGTTTTCCACATATTCCTTTCCTCTACGAATCTGCGTAGAACCTCCTTATTCCTTACCTTATCAGTCCACCTAAATTTCAACATTCGTCTGTAGCACCACATCTCAAATGCTTCGATTCTCTTCTGTTCCGGTTTTCCCACAGTCTATGTTTCACTACCATACAATGCTGTACTCCAGACGCACATCCTCAGAAATTCCTTCCCCAAATTAAGGCCGGTATTTGATATTAGTAGACTTCTCATGGCCAGAAATGCCTTTTTTGCCATAGCGAGTCTGCTTTTGATGTCCTCCTTGCTCCGTCCGTCGTTGGTTATTTTACTGTCTAGGTAGCAGAATTCCTTAACTTCATTGACTTCGTGACCATCAATCCTGATGTTAAGTTTCTCGCTGTTCTCATTTCTACTACATCTCATTACCTTCGTCTTTCTCCGATTTACTCTCAAACCAAACTGTGTACTCATTAGACTGTTCATTCCGTTCAGCAGATCATTTAATTCTTCTTCACTTTCACTCAGGATAGCAATGTCATCAGCGAATCGTATCATTGATATCCTTTCACCTTCTATTTTAATTCCACTCCTGAACCTTTCTTTTATTTCCATCATTGCTTCCTCGATGTACAGATTAAAGAGTAGGGGCGAAAGGCTACAGCCTTGTCTTACACCCTTCTTAATACGAGCACTTCGTTCTTGATCGTCCACTCTTATTATTCCCTCTTGGTTGTTGTACATATTGTATATGACCCGTCTCTCCCTATAGCTTACCCCTACTTTTTTAAGAATCTCGTACAGCTTGCACCATTTTATATTGTCGAACGCTTTTTCCAGGTCGACAAACCCTATGAAAGTCTCTTGATTTTTCTTTAGCCTTGCTTCCATTATTAGCCGTAACGTCAGAATTGCCTCTCTCGTCCCTTTACTTTTCCTAAAGCCAAACTGATCGTCACCTAGCGCATTCTCAATTTTCTTTTCCGTTCTTCTGTATATTATTCTTGTAAGCAGCTTCGATGCATGAGCTGTTAACCTGATTGTGCGATAATTCTCGCATTTGTCAGCTCTTGCCGTCTTCGGAATTGTGTGGATGATGCTTTCCCGAAAATCAGATGGTATATCGCCAGACTCATATATTCTACACACCAACGTGAATAGTCGTTTTGTTGCCACTTCCCCCAATGATTTTAGACGTTCTGATGGAATGTTATCTATCCCTTCTGCCTTATTTGACCGTAAGTCCTCCAAAGCTCTTTTAAATTCCGATTCTAATACTGGAACCCCTATCTCTTCTAAATCGACTCCTGTTTCTTCTTCTATCACATCAGACAAATCTTCACCCACACAGAGGCTTTCAATGTATTCTTCCCACCTATCTGCTCTCTCCTCTGCATTTAACAGTGGAATTCCCGTTGCACTCTTAATGTTACCACCATTGCTTTTAATGTCACCAAAGGTTGTTTTAATTATCCTGTATGCTGAGTCTGTCCTTCCGACAACCATATCTTCTTCGATGTCTTCACATTTTTCCTGCAGCCATTTCGTCTTAGCTTCCCTGCACTTCCTATTTATTTCATTCCTCAACGACTTGTATTTCTGTATTCCTGATTTTCCTGGAACATGTTTCTACTTCCTCCTCTCATCAATCAACTGAAGTATTTCTTCGGTTACCCATGGTTTCTTCGCAGCTACCTTCTTTGTACCTATGTTTTCCCTCCCAACTTCTGTGATGACCCTTTTTAGAGACGTCCATTCCTCTTCAACTGTACTGCCTACTGCGCTATTCCTTATTGCTGTATCTATAGCGTTAGAGAACTTCGAACGTATCTCGTCATTCCTTAGTACTTCCGTATCCCACTTCTTTGCGTATTGATTCTTCCTGACTAATGTCTTGAACTTCAGCCTACTCTTCATCACTGCTATATTGTAATCTGAGTCTATATCTGCTCCTGGGTACGCCTTACAATCCAGTATCTGATTTCGGAATCTCTGTCTGACCATGATGTAATCTAATTGAAATCTTCCCGCATCTCCCGCCCTTTTCCAAGTATACCTCCTCCTCTTGTGATTCTTGAACAGGGTATTCGCTATTACTAGCTGAAACTTGTTACAGAACTCAATTAGTCTTCCTCCTCTTTCATTCCTTGTCCCAAGCCCATATTCTCTTGTAACCTCTTCTTCTACTCCTTCCCCTACAACTGCATTCCAGTCGCCCATGACTATTAGATTTTCGTCCCCGTTTACATACTGCATTACCCTTTCAATATCCTCATACAATTTCTATATCTGTTCATCTTCAGCTTGCGACGTCGGCATGTATACCTGAACTATCGTTGTCGCTGTTGGTCTGCTGTCGCTTCTGATTAGAACAACCTGGTCACTGAGCTGTTCACAGTAACACACCCTCTGCCCTAACATCCTATTCATAACGAATCCTACACCTGTTATACCAATTTCTGCTGCTGCTGATATTACCCGATACTCATCTGACCAGAAATCCTTGTCTTCCTTCCACTTCACTTCACTGACCCCTACTATATCTAGATTGAGCCTTTGAATTTCCCTTTTCAGATTTTCTAGTTTCCCTACCACGTTCAAGCTTCTGACATTGCACGCCCCAACTCGTAGACCGTTATCCTTTCGTTGATTATTCAATCTTTTTATCATGGTAACCTCCCCCTTGGCAGTCCCCTCCCGGAGATCCCAATGGGGGACTATTCCGGAATCTTTTGCCAATGGAGAGATCATCATGACACATCTTCAATTAATCCAGCGGTTTCCATTGCCTTCTGCATCCTCATGTCGTTGATCATTGCTGATTCTTCCGCCTTTAGGGGCAATTTCCCACCCCTAGGACAAGAGAATGCCCTGAACCTCTATTCGCTCCTCCGCCCTCTTTGACTAGGCCGTTGGCGCTCTAGTCATCTTCAAAATGTGTTCCTTGTAGAGAATATTTAAGCGCCCCAAACAGGTGGAAGTCTGAGGGTGCCAGTTCTCTACTGTAGGGTGGATGGGGCAATGATTCGCAACCATTTTGGGGATGTGTTCCCGGGTTCTTAGACTTGTTTGTGGCCGTGCATTATCGTGTTGGAGCAATATTTCTGATGGATAATTGTCCGATCGAACACGTCGGAATCGGTTCTTGAGTTTATTCACAGTCTTCACATAGGCCTCTGAATTGATGGTTCACCGTCCTGGCATCACATCCACGAGGATGACGCCATCACAGTCCCAGAAGACTGTCACCATGACATTTGCGGCAGAAGGGGTTATCTTGAATTTCTTCGTTTGTCGTGAATGAGGAAGATGCCATTCCATAAAATAATGGTTCAAATGGCTCTGAGCACTATGGGACTTAACAGCCGTGGTCATCAGTCCCCTAGAGCTTAGAATTACTTAAACCTAACTAACCTAAGGACATCACAAACACCCATGCCCGAAGCAGGATTCGAACCTGCGACCGTAGCGGTCGCGCGGTTCCGGACTGAGTGCCTAGAACCGCGAGACCACCGCGGCCGGCGCCACTCCATACACTGCCTTTTTGTTCACGGCGCAAAGTGGTGCATCCACCTTTCGTTCCCCGTAGAGATCCGTGACAGAAAAGCCTCTCCATCGGTCTGAAAGTACTTCAACAATTCAGATGAAATAGCATTTCTATGAATCTTAAGGTCCACCGTGAGCATTTGTGAAACCCATCGTGAGCACCTATTTGAATATTGGAGGGTCTCGATGATTGTAGGAGCAGATCAAAAGCTGATCGATAACTGTTGATTTCTGATGCCCCGGTCGGCACGAATAATGGCATCCGCACCATTCAGCATGTCTAGAGCACTGTGACAGGACGTCCCGAGCGTGGCTGATCAAGGAGCTCTATTCCTGCGTTTCCTGAGGTTGTACCTTTGTTTACCCATCGCTCAGTTGTACTCCTATCAACTGCTGCATTGGAATACACTGCACACAAGCGTTTGTGGATGTTCAGCGCAGTTTCTTTCTCTGCACACACGTATTGGATAACAGCACGCTCCTTGTAACCTCAGTCGTATGTAGACGCCATTTTGACACTGTACTACGGCTCTAACATCCGCGAGAACGGTTCGAAACTTCACCGGCGCATGGAACAGGCATCAAATGGGAAGCAGAATCCAGGACGTTTGTCTACGTATAGTAATGGCTTTTATTAAAAACAATGTTGGGAATTACTTATTGAACGACCATCGTAAAACAAGAGTAGTGCTAATTATCAGCAAAACTACTGTTCAGCATGTCTACAACTACTTACATACCTGGCAGGCCACCAGAAGGTGCATGGCGGATGACACTTTGTACCACAGCCAGTAGTTCCGTATCCTGTTGCACTAGCAAATACAGCGAGAGAAAAACGGTTGTTCATATGCCTCCGTCCGATCCTTAATTGCTCATCTTCTGTCTTCACGGTCGTTACGTCAGTGGCAGTGGAATAATTCTGCAGTCAGTGGCAAATGCCGGTTCACAGTTCTCGATAGCGTCTCGCGGAAATAACGTCGTCTTCCTTCAACGGGTATCCATTTGATGTTTATGAAGCATCTCCGTAACACTCGCATGTTGGCTGGATGTACTGGTAACAAATATAGCAACACGCCGCTAGATTTCTTTAATACATTGGCTTTAATCTCATCCGTTGTGGATCACAGACAGAAAAGCAGTATTCTAGTATGGGTCGCACTAGTGTTCTACAAAGTCGCTTCTTTATAGATGAGCTACAGGTCGCTAGAATTCTCCTTGTAAACCGAAGTCGACCTTCCACCTTCCCAATTTCCGACTGTGCACCTGCTCGTTTCATTTCATAGCGCATTTTAGCGTTACGCCTGGAAACGCAATCAACGTGACTGTCTCAAGTAGCACTCCACTGATACCGTTTTCGAAAATTACATGATTTTTTCTCTGTTCAGCTGCATTAGCTTACATTTTCCCAAATCTAGGACAAGCTGTCGTTCATTACAGCAAATAGAAATTCTGCCCAAGTCATTCTATGTCACCTGCAGTCTCTCAAGGACGAAACGCCACAGGTTCTACAGCATCATCAGGAAACTATTGCAGACTGTTGCTCACCTTGTACGTCAGATTGTTTATGTATTCGAAGGGAACGGTCCTATCACAGTTCCGTGGGGCACTCCTGGCCCCTGATGAAAACTCGCCATTGAGGAGAAATTATTGGATTCTTTTACTGGTCTCAGAGACACTCAGGTATCCTTATGCACAGGATTTGGCTAACCGCTGCATGTGGCACTGTGTGAAACGCTATCTGGAGAGAAAGGGATATGGAATACACTCCTTGTCCTTCATCCATGGTTCGCAAGATACCATCCGTAAAAAGGGCAAGCTGAAATTCGCTTCAAATCCATCCTGATTTTGGACACAATTTTTTTCAATAAGAAAATTCATTACAATCGAACTTCAAATCTGCATACGAGTTCTCCCGAACACCAACTTCAGCCTTTTTCCAGTCGGTTGGAACTTAAGACAAGACGAGAGATTAGCGACATACGCAACCAAAGTAAATGGCAATGCCGAAGAGGATTGTTTGTAAAACTGACCTGGACGCAGCACGAATTGACGTATTTGTTTGGGTCATTAGTACACTGGCTGGTTTGATGTGGCAAGCCACGACTCTTTCTCCTATACCAACTACTCATCTCTGAATAGTACTTTCACACTTCGTCCTCAAATATTTGTTTGATCTACTCGAATCTCTGTCTTCTGCTATAGTTTGTACACGTTACGGATCCTTCCAATACTATGAAAGTTATTATCTGATGTTTCATACGTCATATCATACTGTTCCTTCTTATTGTTACTGTGAAACGACGGAATTATCCGAACCGGGGTGAAATCGGTTCACAAATTGGTTCAAATGGCTCTGAGCACTAAGGGACTTAACACCTGAGGTCATCAGTCCCCAGACGTAGAACTACTTAAACCTAACTAACCTAAGGATATCACACACATCCATGCCCGAGGCAGGATTCGAATCTGCGACCGTAGCTGCAGCGCGGTTCCGGACTAAAGCACCTTGAACCGCTCAGTCACAGCGGCCGGCTGTAATCGGTTGACGTGATTTACTCCTACAGACAAACAAATGACTGCAGTTTCAGAAGACGTGGGCAATTAATGCAAGAGAAAGAGCTTCGCAGACTGGGCAAACCAAGAAAGTGTGGGTGCGCTTCTAGACCTATCTAGCTGTTATTCGGCTTCGCACTGATTTGTAGAGTTGTTGGATGTCCCCCTGAGGGATATCGTTACAGATTCTGTCCAATCGGAGCCTTAGATCGTCATAATCCCGAGATGATATTAGTGAACTTTCCATAATTCTCCAAACCTTCTCATTTGCGGAGACATCCAGCCCCTTACTGGCCAAGGGAGGGTTTGGTAAGCATGAAGACAAGCAGTAGTAACCGGCCGAGCATTGTTTGTTGAAATGTAAGCCCAGGATGGCTGGGCGCGAAGAGGAACTTAACGGGGCGTATAATTTCATCGACGTAGCGCTGTGCTGTAAAGGTGCCGCGGGAGACAACCAAAGGGTGTTGCAACGAAATGGAATGACCCCTTAGACCAATTATTGTTGTCGGGCCCTCTTATGGGCGATACATTGGTATGCCACAGCTATGAGGCGCGTCTGCAAACATGTCTTTGGCCTGTGGTCTCATTGACTGAAGTAGACGTGTCTTCATTGATGAGTAGCGCTTCGAACAGAGACCCGACGAACAGCGAAGATGTGTCTGGGATGGTGGTGCTATACTGTCTTTGCTGTCATCTGCCAAACGGCTTGAGAACCAGTAGTGATCGTCTGTGGTGCCATTCCAATTCATAACAGCACTTCTTTGGTTGTATACTTGTACACTGATTGTCGTGTATTCTGTTTCACAGTATCCCATACACCTTTATCTTATTTTCGTTATTATTAATATTTTCCACGCCCTGCATGTTTCTGGGAATTTTAATGACTTTCTTTAAAGTATTACGGTATATCGTGTACAATGCAAACAGCCTATATTAAATGTCTATTTTCATTTTACGAGAAACTGTAATCCCTTTAGTTATCTTTCACTCACATGTTTTTTGGTGGACTTTCTGGATATCTATTTAGGATTGACGCAATTTTACTATGGAATGTAATGAATTTCACATTCTCATCTAACATCTCTTTCTTTAACTTATTCTTAAAATACAGTTACCTGTTTCTATTAATAAGCCGCTTGCTTTGTATGATCATGTCTCAGAGCTCGAAGGTGTTGCGTAGTTTATTTTCAATAACTGTGAATCATAATCAGATAGCACATTAACAATGTAGTACACGAGAATTGTTTCTAACTGAGCTCTGTACATAAAAATTTTATCAATCACGACCCTCTAATTATTATGCAACTGAGATGCCAAATTTACCACTGAAATCATATTTAAATAGAGAAGTAATGATTCCAGTTCATTTTTTTCTCATAATGTTTTAAGAAATACACGAAACTATCCGCAAATTACTAACTACTACTTGTTTAACAGGTAACTCAATAATGCATTCATATTTTTCACCAACAGCTGACAGTTTCTTAGAGGAGATCAGTAGACTGTTAGAATCACGAGAGAAGTATTCCGCAGTAACAAATCTGAAGCACATACTTCAACCAAAATTGCTCCTTTCAGTGTTTTTGACTTTGTGTTCATGTATATATGTTAGAACTCCACTGCTTTCCATGTTAACTCTACATGAAAATATTTGCTGTTGTACAAGCCGTTAACTTTTACTGCTCTATCCCTGAGCTTACATGGTCTTCAGAAATTCACAGAACGTAAACCACTTCAGAACTTTTCGAATTTTCTAACCATAAAATGTACTCATAGACTGTTTTTGGGCCTCTTAATCTTCTGATTGAACGAGTTAATTCTACTTTTCTGGAAACTATTACTTATGGTCCTCTACTATTTTAATATATTTCTAGACTGACTACTGAAATCTGGTTTCGCAGGACAGAGTGGATCAGGTTGTGGAAAGGGGCCAAAGTCATTTACTGTTAGTTACACAAGAACACACACAACTTTATACCTCAAACCAATCCACAATTTTCTCTTTAAAACAACAAAGATAAATTCACGGCTGAGGGTCCAAGTAACTTCTCCAGAATAAGTTTAAATGATTGCTTTTAAAGGATACGCTAAAGGTCTTACTTAAGCAAAATCATAATATCTTATCGGCTAAATGCCGAAGAAATATTTCAAATCAGCTAAGGAGTTCTTTAAAAGCGAAGCATTTACAAATTCCTGCTAAAGACCATATTAAGGAAAATTCAAGTTAATTCTTGGGCTGAAGGCCCAATTAAAAAATTTTTCTTACATAATAAAGGAGAGGCATAAAAGATAAGCTTTTGCACAGTACAACAGAAAAATATTTTAAGAAAACTTGAAGTATCTTGTTGGCTGAAGTACCAAACAATTATTCACGAATAATTAAAGACAACCTTAAGATAAATATTTACAGAACACGGCTGAAGGCATCTTACAGACAAGGATTTACATATTAAATCCACAGATTCTGAAAAAACGCTGCTCAAGGCTTGAATACAGAGCAACAAAAATTTTTAATGAAACACGGCTGTAGGAATAATCTTAAAATTGTTATGAAGTTCGGCTGAAGGCCATCTACTAAACCTAAAACAGACAATATTGGCTCAAATGGCTCTGAGCACTATGGGACTTAACATCTGAGGTCATCAGTCCCCCAGACAATATTAATACACAGCTGAAGACGTGGCACAGTACCTACTACCAAATAAAATAACAATCACAAACAACAAACAGTGGTGCTTAGAAATGTTCCAAGGTTCGGCCTGGGGAGGAAACTCTAATCATAATTTAAGTGAGACAGACAGCGAGGCGTAACACTGAGCAATCGGGTTGCAGCACGACCTACGTACAGCTGACGAACCAACCAACCGCCTAATCAATTTCCTACCACCCGACCAACAGCACGACAACCAAAAGTATCAAGGAAGAAGAGGCTAGCAGCAGGATTATGTCTTGATAATTGGCGTACAAACACAGTGAAGGTACAATAAACGCTCAAAGAAAAAAAGAGAACAACACCAAGCTCTCGAACTACACACCGTGTCGGACAGCATCAACACGGCGAGATAAACACACAGCCGCAAAACTACGCAAAGGACCAGGGCAGGTAACCGGAAAATTAACGGCTACAAGGAACTTAACTAATAAATTATAATCATTTCAAAGGTTAAACACCATACAATGAGACAGCTGCAAAATTTTGCCGATTCAAACACACCATCACGTTGCTGCTTGCGGCAACAGCCCAGGATGCGACAACCAGCAATCAGTGAAGAGATATCACAACGGTTGAGCTTTCGTGACAGTTTTACTGATAACTCCAGCATGTTGCTGCAGTGGGCGACGAACTTAGCAGTTCTCACAGCTAGTGCCACACAACTGACCCCGGCCTTATCACACGCTGCAGAGACTTCCCCGCTGCTCCGCCGCACACGCACCATGATATGGAAATATAATTGCCGCGCCAAATAAGTTACGACAGTACTAGAGCCCACACAGAGGCATACCGACAATCTTTCTTTCCACGATCTATACGAGACTGGAATAGAAGGGCGAACCGGTAGAGGTACTCAAGGTAATCTCCGCCACATAGCGTCAACTTGCAAAGCGATTTAGAAAAGATTGCTGCATGGTGTGGCAGGTGGCAGTTGACGCTAAATAACAAAAAGTGTGAGGTGATCCACATGAGTTCCAAAAGAAATCCGTTGGAATTCGATTACTCGATAAATAGTGCAATTCTCAAGGCTGTCAATTCAACTAAATACCTGGGCGTTAAAATTACGAACAACTTCAGTTGGAAAGACCAAATAAATAATAATTTTGTGGGGAAGGCGAGCCAAAGGTTGCGTGTCATTGGTAGGACACTTAGAAGGTGCAACAAGTCCACTAAAGAGACAGCTGACACTACACTCGTTCGTCCTCTGTTAGAAGATTGCTGCGCGGAGTGGGATCCTTACCAGGTGGGATTGACGGAGGACATCGACAGGGTGCAAAGAAGGGCATCTCGTTTTGTATTTTCACGTAATAGGGGAGAGAGTGTGGCAGATATGATACGCGAGTTCGGATGGAAGTCATTAAAGCAAAGACGTTTTTCGTGGCGGCGAGATCTATTTACGAAATTTCGGTCACCAACTTTCTCTTCCGAATGCGAAAATATTTTGTTGAGCCCACCCTACATAGATGGGAATGATCATCAAAATAAAATAAGAGAAATCAGAGCTCGAAGAGAAAGGTTTAGGTGTTCGTTTTTCCCGCGCGCTGTTCGGGAGTGGAATGGTAGAGACATAGTATGACTGTTGTTCGATGAACCCTCTGCCAAGCACTCAAATGTGAATTGCAGAGTAATCATATAGATGTAGATGTAGATGTTGATATCGATAAACGATGCTGCTCCAACTGACGTAGGAAAGTGAGCAACTCGTTCAGATAGTAACTGAGGGAGAAATAAGGCACCACTCGATGGTGACAAAGTGGCCAAAAGGAAAAACGGCATTAGCGCGAGCCGACCACGGCTCAACTATATTTTGACTATAACCTAAAAAATTTGCCGTTCTGTTCCCAGGAATCACAAGGTCTCTGCCTTGTGTGCTTGTGTCCCCTCTTACACCTTTTGCAATATGCTCAAGTACTCTTCCCTTCTCCCTCTTGTTGAAATGCAGGCCAAGGTTTGTATGTTTCCATCTCCTTTTTTCAAGAAGAAGTACAACATAGAATAGATATGAGACTTTGTTTCACTCAAAGACAATACACTCAACTTTTTTTTACATGGCTGAGATTATGCTAACACAGAGGTCGTGGTGGTGCAGCGAAACCTGCACAAATTCCACACAAGTGTGTGCTGTGGCTGCAACTATGTCCCCCAGGTCACCTTTCATATCATACTCTAAATTACTATCCTAGCTGTTTTCTCCTCCTCCTACTATATGTAAATGATATTCGTCAACATCTTCGCACAAAGCCCTCATTTCCTCTTTTGTCCTACTAAACTTGCCACTAAGTATCTCGATTATTATGCCCTAGTATTCTATTCATGTAGCGTTTGGCCTACACCCTCCCAGGGCCACTGTCTAATGGGAGGACTCTCTTGTACCTACCTGATCAACAGAAAATGGATGTTATCACACATAGTGAAATACAAAAACTGGGCCGCACAGCCAAGAGGAAGCTCACCTGGCTTGACAGTAGCTTCCCCAGCGAATAATATGGAACTCTGTCGTCCGTGACTGTCACATTACACGACACCCCATCTTCAGATGTTTATATTTATTGTAGCGCCATACTTTAACACAATGTCTTGGTTCCTTACTATCCATCATAATAATTCCTACCCCAAAAAAGAACTTTTCAACAACAGGTCATTGCACAGGAACCCATATCAAACACGGCGAATTTGTCTAAATAAGTGGAATAAACACACAAATTTTGTCATAAGCTATTAGGAAAGCTGAAAAGCTACTCATAATAAATGTATTTACACTGGTTTATTGATTTGAAAAATGTTCAACAGCAGGTTAATGTGAGCTCTCAGTTGAATTTTTAATACAAGATTGTTGATATCTCGATTTCAGTCTTTCCAGTTATTTCCCAGGTTGTCGTCTGTTAACCTTGTATGTGTCTTGCATTTATTCGATTTATTAATAGAAAAAGGTTGTTTACACATATATGTACTTCCAAAAAAGACAAATTGTTCAACTTGCAAATGATCTCAGTTGTGACCTCTCTTCGGTCAACTAAGTTTTATAAAATTCGACAAGGTTTACTCCTTCAAATTTAGATTCTATAGATAAATCTTCCTGGAGTTCAATAACTTCCATTTGAAGGTTTTATGGGGCCTTTTCTACATCACATGTTGTTGGGTTAACAAATACACCAAACATGCTATATTTCCTGCATTCCTGATATCAGAAAACCTTGTGGTGAATAGCGCAAATAATGATTGCAGCTCATCAGCATAAGTAAAATAATCAACATTTTCATGAACTGACACTGTAGCAAAGTTCCATGGGGGCTTAATTAAAAAGAATAAGATGCAATAATTTTAGTAGCTGTGTGACGGATTACGAAGTCTCGTAACCGGTTGGCCCTGACTAGTATTAGCACGCAATTTGACTGCATAAAATAAAAATAAAGAGTGACAAGGAATTTCCATTAACACAATTGATTAATAAAGTCCCCTGCAACTATAAAAGCTACGAAACAACAAAGCACAAGTGTAACTGTTCTGTGTGTGGTGGTGTGACACAACGTACATGTATCTGGCTCGGTTCTTTCTCAAAACGACAAAATATTTTAAACACCATTTACAATGAACTAACTGAAAAACCAGAAATACTATAACTGCACATAGAAACCAGAATTATGAGTCTAATACATGAACACGAGCCAGATGCTTTGTTGACTGTACCTGTGACCAAGAGGCATTGTTATTAAAGAAAACTGTAATACCTTTTTACCTCAGTACATATTGACGAAAATTTTCCATTACACCAGCATCATAAATCAAAAGTCCATCTCCTTTTCAAATACACTGTGATAATTACAACATCTTCCATCTGTACATTACACCAATCGAACAGCATCTACTCTCTCGCCAAACAGAACTACAACGGCACTCGACATCCTCTGAACTACCACTGCTCCAGTGGAGGCGGCGGAATAATAATCTTTGGGGCAATCTCTGGCGCTGTGACTCAGTGCAGCCACCTTCCATATGCCCCTCCACCACAGACTAGAATTTGGTAGTATTTTTACCAGCATTGGTGGTGAAAATACCACCAAATACGTCCAAAAAACACAGACAAAAGTAAAAGATGATATTAATAACTAAATATTACATAACTAAATAAATTTTGGCTTTGCACTGATCCTTCACTAACCTAATATATAAAAATACAGTAAGGAATACAAATACATAATAGTTTACGAAGGTATCGTTTCTCAGAGTAGTTAAACAGTTCAATCAATGGCACCACCAATGATGAATAGGTGCAGATAAGAGTCTCATAATATTTCATAAACAGCAAATACACAACAATCAGTTTACACAAATATTCACATAAAATCTGTTCAATAGTTCAATAAACAAGTAGCACTCCACAGAGTTGTTGACAGCCCCAACAGTGGCACCCAGCAATGGTCAACAGGTGCAAATAGCAGTCCCATAACATTTCATCTGCAGTATTTGGACAGCTCCAACAGTGGCACCCAACAATGATGAGCAGGTGCAGACAGCAACAAGTGACATCTCATCACTGGTTGAGCAGTTCCAAGAGTGGCACCCAGTAATGTTGAACAGGTGCAGACAGCAACAAGTGACATTACCTCAGTAGCAGCAGTTCCAGAAGTGTCGACCAGTAATGGCGAGCAGGTGCAGGCAGGAATGAGTGTGATCACATCAATAGTAGGAGTTCCAACAGTGGCACCCAGCAATGGCGAACAGGTGCAGACACCAACAATTGACATTTCATCAGTGGTTGAGCAGTTCCAACTGTGACATTCAGTAATGTGCAGGTAACAGTCAATATTCACCAGCAATAATTAAACAGTTCATTAGAGTTCATCAGCAGAAATTAAACATTTTCAAGTGGCACCCATCAATGATAATAGGTGTAAGCCCGATCAACAGTTTGAATGCACACACAATTGCTTTTACAAAATTATTATCAATGCTCTTACACTAAACATACAAATTATAATAAACACAGAAATTGTATCAGATAATTGTCATACTAACCAGTACAAATATACAAATATCAGTAAACCTTTCATATTTATGGGTGTCAGTGCAAGCCACAACAAAATTTAGGAGGTAGGTCGGTACCAATTATTTGGTATTAGGAAAGGAAAACACATAAAACACACTCACTCATCTTTCATTCACATATTATGTACTATTTTGTAATTGAATAGTGTAAATGCAATTCTGTCAAAATTTGATGTTCAACATGTGTATCAAATAGTAGTGGCAGCAGTGAATAATAGTCAATGATAGTTAGTCAACGTCACAGTCATCATGTCAAGACCAATGTTTGCCAAGCCAAATGAAAATGTACGGTTGCTGAACGACTGTCAGTGTGCCAAGATATGCAAATACTTCCTCTCTCAAAAAAAAAAAAAAAGTATTTACTGCTTATTGATTTAACAAAGTGTGTGTGCAGACAATCTTCCTTCCACTGGAGTGTTCTAATCTGCTATCTTCATCCTCCTTGTTCAATATAAACAAAAAATAAAATATGCTCCTCATTTACTTTACCTCTTATCCACCAAAACTCCAATAGTCACCAGCATCACATAATCTCAATACTACAATAATACCTCTTCAATACGTCGATACATATAAACCTTATCACCAATATCATTTACCTTACCTCTTATCCACCAAAACTCCAATAATCATCAACATCACACAATCTCAATACTTCAATAATACCTCTTCAATATGTCGATACATATAAACCTTATCACCAATATCATTTCACTTCCATAGCAGCTCTTTCCTCTAGTCAGTCTCCTCAAACAAGTATAGATAAGTTTCTAGTGTAAACTTCAATCATCTTCCCATACAATCCGAAGACACAGTGTCCATACACAACCTCTGTGTAATCCACCTGAGCCTAATCTTCTACTCATTATGAATTATAAAATTCATTTTGGTTACCTTGTCCATTATAAAATAAAAGAAATGCATACATGACCTCTAACATCCTCCAGTTAGAATAACTTTCAGTAAGTAGGTGCTAGTACACAGTATTAATGATCACATAAGAATTTGAATGAATAAATCTTAATATTTCACAGTGTGTACACCACTTCAAGAATCAAGGCAAAACTGAAGCAAGCATGTGGAGTATTTTTTGTGTCAAGTGTCACTTGCTATTTCAATTGCTCACGAAGAATGCAGTGTAATAACTATCAATAGTCTAAAGCTAGTGTTGGTATTTCATGTCGTCAGCTTCCTTTGTATTATAACAAATTAATAGAGCTTCCATAGAACTTCTAGTTCATGTGACTTCAGTGAAGTTTCTTGTACCCATGTAGTTCGTAGAATTATAGCAGCTCATTTTCTTATCTTAAAAATGTAAAGCACTGAGCGTAAACAAAACATGCAATAGCGAGTAAATATACCAGTAGAGAACAGAATGTCAACAAGTGGATGCAGGTCAAACCATACAACGAGGCTCTGCCAAGCGAACAACCTATAATTAATATCATAGTGTAACCTTAACTCTATGTTCGTACATAGTATATAAGTATTTCTCTACACTTAATTAAAGAGTAGTTATGACAACAAAACAGATATGTGTAAATATGCAACCCATACACAAAGCAGCAAGTATATATCTTACATAATAAATAGGTCATGAGCATCATATCAGCGTAAGCAAATAAATGTTCATATGTAATCTTAACAAGTAAACATGAAGGCGCAAGCAGAAAAATCACAAAGTATAACTTACATACATAACCATATCAGCTCAACTAATCAGGTGACAATTATAATTTAAATAAATAGGCACAGCAGGCACATAATAAAAAATATGACATCAGTGACAAAGCGTAGCAGCCAAGCGTGGCATAATATACACAAGTATTGTAAGTAGGCTGTTTAGGTTTTTTTATTGGTAACGCCACCTCTGTATGAAAATCACTGGCTGTGCTGTGTGCAGTCTGTGGCTGCTTTGCATTGTTGTAATACTCGCCATTGTAGTGTTAGGCAGCTGGCTGTGAACAGCGTATAGCGTTGCGCAGTTGGAGGTGAGCCGCCACCAGTGGTGGATGTGTTGGGAGAGATGGCGGAGTTTTGTAATTTGTCATGAACTGCTATATATATTATGATGATATTAAGGTAAATACATTGTTTGTTCTCTATTAATATCTTTCATTTGCTAACTATCCCTATCAGTAGTTAGTGCCTTCCATAGTTTGAATCTTTTATTTAGCTGGCAGTAGTGGCGCTAGCTTTATTGCAGTAGCTCGAGTAACCAAGATTTTTGTGAGGTAAGCGATTTGTGAAACGCATAGGTTAATGTCAGTCAGGGCCATTTTTTTTGTTGGGATTTTTGAAAGTCAGATTGCGTTGCGCTAAAAAAAAAATATTGTGTGTCAGTTTAAGCACAGTCGTGTATAATTGTTCAAAGGGGACGTTTCATATGTCGACCCTTAGCCGAGGATACCTCACTGGAATCTTCTGATTTTTTCTTGTAGTTTGTGTAATTAGTGTAGTTTTTGTTTATTGCCAGCGCGTAAATATAGAGAGAATTTCCTTTGTAGTTGTAGTTTTTCATTGTTGTACAGTAAAACAGTTGTGGCATGCATGTAGATTTGCTGCAAGTATTTCGCAGCTGCGCTTGCAATTAACTAGATATTATTTTCAGTGCTATGTTAATGTGTTCTCTTATTTTTGCTCTTCAAATTGTGCTTTTCTGTGTTATCGTGTGAAATATTGTGACAATAATGGCGTGTGAAAAACGTAATACTAGGCTCCAAAAGTAAAATGAGAAATGACAGTGAAGACGAAAGCAGTGTGTTAGCGCCACCATGTAATGAATTAACTAATATTCAAAGTAGTAATTTGGTAACTGTGCATAGGGAAGTGGAGCGGGCGTCAAATAATGGTGTAGACAGTGAAACAGGTAGTGAAGACGGAAGCATTATCGATCGATCGGTCGGCAACAGCTCGCCTCAGGAATCGGGAATGACAGAACACAATATTGCAAATACTGTAGACTCAGGTTTTGGGTTCTCATCGTTTTCTCAAATGAGTCAAGACACATTTTCCGCTTGGCAAAATGTGAATGTTGCCGGTGCAAATTCACTGCCGAAAAGCACTGAGGAACATGTTTCAGACACCAGTGCATTGTTATTACAATTAATGCAACAAATGGGACAAAAGCTTTAAAAGTTAGACACAATGGAACAAAATCTTCAAAAGTTAGACACAATGGAACAACACCAGAGACAAACACAGCAACAGTTAGACACAATGGAACAAAATCTTCAAAAGTTAGACACAATGGAACAACACCAGAGACAAACACAGCAACAGTTAGACGCAATGGAACAAAATCTTCAAAAGTTAGACACCACGCTTGAACAAACACGTGAAGATTTAACTACTGAGTTACATAACATTGAATCGAAATGTCAAAAAGTCTGTAATGACGTAAAAACACAAATTTGTGAGCATTTTCAACCTATTTTTTCGTGGCATGAAAGTGCATTACAGAATCACGAAGCAGCCATAAAAGAACTGCAAACTATTGTTCATGAAAATCATGAAACCTTGCAAGCTAAAAGTGGCTCAGTTGCATCTACCGACTTGGTTACGCAACTTGCAAAAACTCAGTAGATACTCTGAAAATTGGTTCAGAAAGACGCATGTAGGAAATTAGTTCATTATCAGAGAAAGTAGTTGAACTTTCGGATCAGCTAAATAATTTATCTACGAAGGTAGATGATAATCTGAATGACACTAAACTGGAAGTCTTTAATGACACAGAAGAGTGCGAACAAATTAGGAAACTGAAACAAAATCTGAATCAAATTAATACGCAACACCAAAGAGAAATCCGGGAAGTACAAGATCAGTTGACACAGGTAATACTAGAATTACGTATTTCAGAGGACACTCGCGCTCCAATACGGGAAGAGGGACATAGAAATACGGAACAGCCACAAAATAATAACACAGGGCACTTCGGAAATTATGAAAGAAATTGGCAAGGTACACCGAATTTTGAGATGGAACGGCCGACACGACCTAACAATGACCGATACGCGACTCGCCGACATGATGATTTTGACTATAAGCTGATCATTACTACACGTAAATTCCAAACGTTTAAGAATTCTGCCAACGACATTCATCCACAAGCATGGCTGCATCAATTCCCTCATTGTTTTCCTCCCAACTGGTCGTTAGAACACAGATTAGAATTTATGTGTGGCTACTTAGAGAATGAACCAGCTGTAAGAATGCGATCAGTCATTCACGACTGTTACAGTGAAGGAGAATTTTATCATGCCTTCCTCTCAGCATATTGGTCTCAAGCTACACAAGACCGAGTAAAACATAGCATCATGATGATGAAACACTTTGAACAATCTGAATTTTCCAGTCTTGTCAAATATTTTGAAGACATGTTGCATAAGAATCAGTATCTTTCAAACCCATACAGCCCCTCAGAACTCATCCGCATTTGCTTACTCAAATTGCCTGAACATTTACGACATATTATTTTAGCAGGACGTTGCAAAGACGACATTGAAGCTTTTCAGGGACTGTTACAAGAACTGGAAATTGACACTGACAATCGCGGAATGCGAAAACAGGAAAACAATCACTACAGGTCACATCCGTCACAATTCCGTGACGACAGAAACAATAACTGGACACGACAAGTCTATTCATACAACGCAATGACTCGCACCGCAGGCACCCACGTGCGCCGGCTGGCTCAGAGAAAAATAACATAGACGCTAACCTTGAGAAAAATCTTAGCATTCCTTACCGACGTATAAAACATGACAATTGCTTTGAAGTTGAAACTCTGCGTACTAGGAAGAGTAAAGGTTTACACCACATTTCACATGTAAAACCGTTTATTGAAAGATAATCTGCTTTTTAACTTTCTCTGTGCCATATAACTTTTCACTTTACATTGCTAGTAGGCTTTGTCAGACTTAGAATCTGTTAATATGCAACAATGTTTCAAGTTAAATATCCAATCAAGAAGCAAGAGAACTTATTTCAACAGAAATTATGAATGCATTGTTATAGTGAACAGACGACACAATGTTGTTATTTGTACATTCTTGCTTGTTAGTTGCGCGATTACGTAACGACTATAAGGCTCACATACTTAGAACATTTACCAGTACTGCTAATGAGATTTTAATGTAACATTTTAGTTTACTTGAAATTTGGTGCATCATGAGGTAAGTACATTGACTTTTGCAGAACTTAGCTTTTGGAGGACGATAACTACGACACTTCCACAGAGATTATCTTACAGCAAGACGGACATTTAGGGCTACAGGACACGTATTTGAGTGATTAATTTTGCACTTAAATCATTTTTTTATAAAGATATTTGAAGTACAGTGATATAAACGTTTTCCGTGGCACATTTCATTCCATTGTTGTAATCTGTAACACCTGAGGGTATAATTACATTAATCCTCAGGGGGGTACACGCTTACTTTGTGTATCATGTGTTTGGCAAGCACAAGGAGCCCTAGGTAATATTGTATTTGCTTATACAACTTTACACATCGGTACCATATTTCTCTAACACACAAATTACACAGCTATCTGACCATTCAACTGAGAGATAAACATTTTTTTTACAACGTCAGTGACACATGTTTACGCAATTACAGAGTTGGATTACTTCACACTTACGAAATTGTATGTTTGTCTGTACTTCGTGAATTGTTCATATTTTTTCGGAACCATTGTGATACCATAAGAGTTTTGAATGATGTATTTGGTAAGGGAGCATGATTTTAAAGTACGTTTGAGGTAGATGACACTCTTGAAATGAGCAGAGAATTTTTTTTAGGTTTTGACATTATTGCAAAAAGCTACGACGTTTTTGAGATTTGACTGAGGTGTTATGATGTTATTATTATGACGACGATGTGTATTATGCTGTTGCGGTATGTTTATGATCAGTAAGCTGATGCTATACGAGGAATTTGATTATGCTACGTATTTCTTAAGATGAAATATTGAAGAAGTGTCAACGGTTATGTATGTGTATAATGAGGTAAGGAGTACTGAGTAGTGGTTAGGGACTCTGGTTTGTGAATAAGGTTGTTGGAAACCAAGAATCGTACTTTAAGAGTCATGAAATGTGTGTATGTGCGTGAATGTATCACAATGCTGGCAAAAATGTTTTTGGACGCTGTTCTATTTATAGGATTTTGTTTCTACAGATTTGTAACCCAAATTCTTGACCTGTGAAATATTTTTATATGAGACTGTCACAGTAGCAGAAACTGGTGTCATAAATATTTGGGTAAGACAGTTAAGTGACCACCTGCACGTAATACGTCGTGGGCACCCAGCTAGGCAACACTCGTCTGAAAAATAAAAAGCCATTAGCGTGTGCCTTTCAGAGGTACAGGTGGAGAAAAAAAAAAGGGAGGCCATTATTCTCGCCATTGTCATTCCTTTAGAGAAAGCATCGCAAATACGACACGCTAATTACTTGGAAACATATCATACTTTTTGATATTTGCTGAAATGCCCAATGAAATGACAAGAAATAGTTTGTCTACACACCTGACTATGACTACTGTCTTTCTAGATGAGAGATTTTTTAACTACTTATGAAATGCCACATGACTATTGAACGATGTTCTTATGCTTTGCTTTGTACATAGTTGCTTATTTCATTTTATATATAGTTTCTAGCTGCACTGCAGCATTGGTTAAAGTAAAATTTTATAGATGTACTAATATAAATATTTTCTGTCTACAGATCGAGTAAATAATAATTGTTGTCAAAAAAATGGGGGAGCACAGAACGACGTTTACCTTCACAGGAATTGCATTCATAATTTTCTTTTCAAGTACTTGGTAATTTCTTTTGTAGAATAAATTGTGATGCATCACTCTAGTGTTAAGATGTGACATAGATATTAGACATGGCCATTTTTAGTGTACTATTTTTTCTGCTTGAGCTTTGTCATGTTTAGGTATAAGTTATTTCATTTTCTGTTGTTGGTTGCCAGGCATAGTGCTACTGAATTTCAATTTGTGTTACTCTACTAAGCCAGATTTATTTTTATTGTTTGCTGCACAGTGCCTTATATTAGTTGTAATATTGCAATTGCTTTGCCAATTTGAATTTTTTGTCATTGATGTTTGTGTTAATTGTTTTGTGCTGCTGCATTGCCTCATCCCTTAGTTTAGCATCTGAGCTCAGTAGATTTAAGTTAGCTTAAGAGGGGTAGACTATATAAAAAACTGACTATGGAGAATAGGTACAGAATGCATTGCTAAGTTATATGAAAAAGATTTGGGCCAAAATGAGTATTGTACAATCAGAAATAATTATTTTGAAAGAAATATGAATAGAAAACAGAAAGCAGGTATAGATAGGACTTTTTGGGAATAATGATGAATGAAGGGAGATCTCCAAGAAGTAAAGGAAGTTTTGTTTGCAAAATACTGCAGTAAAACAAACCCTGTCCTTTCCTTTTGTATTATTCCGCTATATGTGTGTGTACTCTTGTGTATTTGTGTTTTTCCTGTCTTTATGTGTTTAGCTAATACGATTTATGTTGTAGAATTTTTCTAGTACTAAGCTATATTCACTATGAGGAGGAATACTGTTATCCTCAAATATAAGTTGCATTAATAATATGTTATTTTCTTTGTAAAGTAGTTTACAATACTGTTCTGTTCCAATGTTCATGTGTGAAATTAATGTTTCGAAAAATATTCTCATTATTTTATATATTTACTTATGTCATAATTCTTGTAACTCTGATGGATATGTTATTTCGATTCTTTTGTAAAGCCTGTACTACAAATGTTCTCTGAATTGTTATGTTCTTTAATGATGTATTTTGTGCCTTTGTAATTGTATTTTTATGTTATAAAATTGTAATTGACACCAGGTCATCAAATTAAGTAACTTGTAAGTTCCATTTCGCTGCACACGTTTCTGTTCGTCATAGTATATGCACAATATGTGAGAAGTAGGGACTGTTAGTGCTTGCACGTGTGTTAATAATTCAGCAAGGGACTGGATAACAGCATTGCTGGTTCTAAGGACAATTAAAGAAAAAATTTGTGAGTGCACAAGTGGTGGTTTATGGACTTGCTATATTCTCCGCAAGACTCTTCGATGGTGAATGTGCACCTGCACAGTCGCAACAGATGGCTGCTGGCCGTCTCTACGTGGACTACAGTGGGTCTGCACCTCTGGTGGCCCACCAATACCGTAATCTCTACCAGGACTACTGTGGGTCTACTCTGCGATGACCTACCTACCAATATTCATCAAAACGTCGAATGACTCTGCTGTGGGTTTCCTCTGTTGTGGCCCATGACCTGTCTGCATGTCGACAGTTAGCACTGTCTTTCCGTTGGAAGGACAACGCTACTTCTTCAAGACTGCATGGAAATCCATTACTTCCGTGTGCATTTTCGTCTACTGCTCAGACTTTGAGAAAAACACTATTATTTTACCGTGATGAGGAAGAACCGTGCCAGATGTGTACGTTGAATCACACTTCCACACACAGAACAGTTATACTTGTGCTTTGTTGTTCGTAGTCTTTGTTTCGTAGCTTTATAGTTGCTGGGGACTTAATTAATTAATTGTGTTAACAGAAATTTCCTTTCATTCTTGGTTGTCATTTTATGCAGTCAGATTGCGTACTAATACTAGTCAGGGCCAACCGGTTACGAGACTTCGTAGCCGGACATTCAGCGACTAAAATCAAAATTATTTGGATAATATATAATTAAACCCCCATGCACGTGGCGACCGCTGCTTCGGATCGTCCCTTAAAATCTTCTGATAGTAAAAATAGCAGACTGTAGTATTGTTGTAGTAATTTGTAGGTTAGTAATTGTAGTCTATATTGCATGTGTAGATTTTGTAACTGAACATTTGTAGTTGTCTTGTTATTCCTTTAATGGTATTTTGGCAGAATTTAATTTTTGATGTCTTGTATATGGGTTTGACAATTTTGTGCAATTATGAAGATTTCAATTGTTCGTTAATCGTGTTTGTCGGGAAGCATTTTGTGTGAATGGTATTGTTGGAGATAAAGTGTCATTGTGTGTAATTTTCGTATAGTGACGAGTTTTGTATGTTTTGTAAATGATTACGCGGTCGATGAAAAAGGCAAAAATGATGTACAGTGAGAATGACGAAATTGTTAACATGGCGAACTCGCTAACACATAAGAACGGTATGATGAATAATGAAGTAGAAAACAATTTAGTAAGTCAGGAAAGTAGTCCGGAACCAGTTCAAAATTTTTCACAATCAAAAAATTTTCAGAATTCGAGATTAACGACAGAAGATTCTGGAATAGTATCGAACACAGATAACTTTATGGCTATTTCGAAGGAAGTTAGCTTTTCGGGAAATGTTAGAGGTGAAAAGAATTTCGAACCAGTTAATATGGAGCAGTTGATGAGTGCAATATTTAATTTGGGATCTGAATTAAAAACAGTGGGATCACGGATGGGAACAATGGAAACATGGTTAGACTCACTGGGATCGCAGTTAGTATCTGAATTAAAAACAGAGATGGGAACTTTGGCGACACGGTTAAAAACTGATATGGGAACAATGGAAACATGGTTAGACTCACTAATAGGAACAATTAGGACAGAGATGGAAACAATGGAAACACGGTTAGACTCACGAATAGGGACATGTTTCAAAAACATGAAAGGTCAATTAAAAAAAGAAGTTAGAGAAGAAGTACAACCGATTTTGAATGCTCACAATAATAGATCAATTTCAATAGAAATCAGACAAAAGGAACAAGAGAGAGTACAGGAAGAAAGAGATCGCGTGATAGTAAGAAAATTTTCAGAGTTAAATTTACAACGTGTACACAATAAGGAAGAAATATTTGAAAGAATAGGGGAATCCGTACCAAATGACAGAGTAAATAACTTAACACAACAGTATGAACAATTAACTACTAAATGTGTCAATACTGAAACCCGAGTCGCGACACTTATGGAAGACGTAAATAAACAGAAAGAATAAATAGGTGACTTATCGGAAAGAGTTGAGGAGATTGCAGATAAATTGACAAGTCTTAGTTTAAATGGGGACAGAGATTCAGACGATACAGCTCCATTGCCATTTGCAGAAACAGAAGAGTACCAGAACATAAATAAACATGTTGAAAATCAGGGAAAATTTAATGAAAGCATTAAAAGGGAATTTGAGGCATTAGGAAAGCAAGTCAAACAAATTGAAAGCGAAATCGTAGGAAAAGACAGCAGAAGAAATTTAGAATCACAGATAGCAGAGGGGTTTGAAGAAAAGAATTTGTTTCATTTACGAGATGCAACAAGAGAGCGCCAGGCGCGAGAACTTGACAATAATCGACATTGGGACTGGGACAGACGCGGTAGGTCTTTGTCGCCACGAGGGGAAATCTTTGACTATAAACACATCTTAACTGTTCGGAAATTTAAGATCTTTCGCAATTCTAAGAATGACATACATCCATGTTCATGGTTAGATCAATTTATGTACGCACTTCCACCAAATTGGCCACTAAGTCACAAACTGGAAGTTATGTGTGGATATTTAGAAAACAAACTGGCGCACTTATTAGAGATTGTAATAATCTAAATGATTTTTATCATGCATTTCTATCGTCATATTGGTCCGAAAACACGCAACACACAGTCAAACATAGTCTTATTATACAGCGTCATTTTAAACTGTCTGAGTTCCGCACGCCAGCAGAATACTTTGAAGACATGATTCGAAAGAATCAGTTCCTTTCCAACCCTTATAGCCCGACTGAATTAATTCGCATTTGTTTAACTAAGCTGCCACAATCCATAAGACAAATTGCTTTAGCCGGAAGATGTAAAAGTCCTCAGGGGATTCACTACGCTAAGTGAATATGTCCCGTAGTGTGCACAGGGCCTCGAGCTGTAGTGATGCCATTTCCCTTTTAGTTTTCTGCACCGCTGCCTACTCTTCTACTATTCTTTGTATCTATCAAAACAACTCTTCAACTATCAATCTATCTAGAGGGTCAGTAAAGAATAACCTGATATGACTATTCTACCCAAAAGTGATTTCGGAAATTAGCAGTTGGACTTACTGTATCTTCAGCAGCATTCATTCGTGGTTTAAACGAAATTTTTCCTGTTTATCTTCGTGACAATATTACTTCACATGTTGACGATATTCTTATTGCTAAACGTTCTTGGAGTGAGCACAACAAAATTTAGGATTCATTATTACGTATTTTTGCAAGAGTTGGCATTACAGTGAACTTGGAAAAATCTGAATTTGGTCGTTCTCAGGTGAAATTTCTTGGTCATATTATTTCTACAGAAGGTATTCTTCCTGATCCAGAGAAACTAGACGCTTTTCGTAATTATGCTGTTCCTACTACTAAATGTGTAGTTTCCTAGGTGTCTGTAATTTTCTTAGACGCTTTGTTAGATTGGATAATTTGGCCACACCTCATTTATGTGAACTATCTGGAAAGAATTCTAACTGGTGTTGGGATGAGGAAGCTCAATCAGAATTTGAACAACTTCGTGATGCTTTAGTTGCTGCTCCACTTCTTTCACATCCGGATTTATCTAAAGATTTTTGATGGGCGACGGACTCATCATACAAAGGCCTAGGTGCACACTTATTTCAAGAGATAGAAGAAAACGGCGTTGTAGTGCTGAAAACTATTGCCGATCTGTTCTTGCCAAAGGCAAATTATGTCAAAAGGCTAAGTCGCCAACTATTTCTCACAGAGCACCGTTGTTTCCTATCGTTCCAGCGAAATTAAAGGACATGGCTGCAATCGATTTGTTCGGTCCAGCGGTTCATTCCACTAATGGTTTTGCATACATTTTGGTAGCAGTGGCATTGACATCAAAATATGTGTGTTTTACACCTTTACACGAATCAACAGGTCGTTCAGTATCTAATGCTTTCTTCAAACATTTTCTTAAAGAAGTGGGTCATGTTGATAAAGTTATATCAGATAATGGATCACAGTTTCGCTCTAAAATTTGGATTCGTACTCTACGGCGTCGTAAGATTAAACCAATTTTCATTTCACTTTTTCACCCTCAATCTAACGCTTCAGAGAGATGGATGAAGGAAATCAATAAATTGTGTCGACTTTATTGTCATCAGAATCACAGAACTTGGGATCAGTATCTTCATATTTTTCAGAACATTCTGAATGAACTCCCTAATGATTCAACTTCTTTACCGCCTATATTGATTTAAAAAAATAAAACACCGACAAATCGCATTTCTGAAATAGTTCCTTTTCCGCATACACGGAAACTGCGGCAATCTGAAGTTGTGAATCTGGCTCTGCAAAATATTGTATCTGCGGCTGCTAGAAGAGAGAAATCAGCTAAACGTCCTGGTCGTTTAAAAACCTTGTCAGTTGGTCAAAAGGTGTTAATTAAGTCTCATCATTTGTCTCTCAAAGGAAAAGACTTGTGTCGCAAATTTTTTCTGCTTTATAACGGTCCATATAGAGTTCGCAAAATTATTCATGATAACACTGTCAAAGTAGAAACTCTTAAATCTCGGCGCTCTAAGGGAACACATCATATAACGAACGCTAAAGTTTTTTTGGAATAACATACTTTTGAGAAATTCAGTATAAAGCTATAGTGACTTGATAAATTATATTTACGTTCAGTATTTTTCAGGATACGGTTGTATAAAATATTTAAAACCTTCAGCTAAATTCTGTGTGTGTCCGACGTTAACAGGACTTACTATCGAGAAAATTTCAGGAAGAATGTAATTTCGAAGAGGAAAGTAATAAACTAAAAAGGTAACTATTAATTGAGTTTTTTTTTCAGGTAACATATTTCCACTTAGGTACGTACTTTAGACGTAATTTGCTGCTCGCGATTACGTGATTTATACTTTGTGTTATCTGATTTTGACAATGATTGATAAATGAACAGGGTTGTTACTTGTGTATATTATGCATCGCTTGGCTGCACTGCTTTTTTACTGATGTCACATTTTTTTTAATTATGTGCCTGCTGTGCTTATTTATTTAAATTATAATTGTCACCTGATTAGTTTGCTGATATGGTTATGTATGTAAGTTTGTGATTTATCTGCTTGCGCTTTCATGTTTACTTATTAAGATTACATATTAACATTTATTTGGTTATGCTGATATGATGCTAATCACCTGTTTATTATGTAAGATATATAGTTGCTGCTTTGCGTATGGATTGCATATTTGCACATTTTTGTTTTGTTGTCACAACTACTCTTTAATTTGGTATATAGAAATGCTGATGTACAGTGTACGAACATGGAGTTTAGGTTTTACTATGGTATTAATTGTAGATTGTTCGCTAGGCAGAGCCTCGTTGTAGGGATTGTGCTGCATCCACTTGTTAACATTCTGTTCTATATTGGTATATCTACTCACTATTGCATGTTTTGCTTACGCTTAGAACCTTACATTTTAAGATATGAAAATGAACTGCTGTAATTCGACGAACGATATTAGTACAAGAAACTTCATAGACGTCACATGAGCTGGAGGTTTTATGGAAGCTGCATAAATTTATGCTAATAGGAAGGAAGCTAACGACATGACATACCAACACTAGGTTTAGACCATTGACTGTTATTACACTGCATTCTTCGTGAGCAATTGAAATAGTAAGTGACACTTGACACAAGAAATACTCCACATGTTTGCTTCTGTTTTGCCATGATCCTTGAAGTGGTGTACACACTGTGAAATATTACGATTTATTCATTCAAAGTCTTATGTAATCATTCATACTCCGTACTCGTAATTACTTACTGAAAGTTAATCAAACTAAAGGCTGTTAAAGGTCATGTATGCATTTCTTTTATTTAATGATGGACAAGGTAACCAAAATGTATTTTATAATTCATAATGAGTAGAAGATTTGGGTCAGATAGATTACACAGAGGTCGTGTGTGGACATTGTGTCTTCGGATTGCAAGGGATGATAAATTGAAGTTTGCACTAGGATTTTATCTGTACTTGTTCGAGGAGACTGACTAGAGGAAAGAGTTGTTATGGAAGTGAAATGATATTGATGATAAGATGTATATGTATCGACGTAAGAGGTATTATTGAAGTATTAAGATTATGTGATACTGATGATTATTGGAGTTTTGGTGGATAAGAGGTAAAGTAAGTGAGGAGCATATATTTTTTTGTTGGCTTATATGGACCAAGGAGGATGAAGATGGCAGACTAGAACACTCAAGTAGAAGGAAGATTGTCTACACACACACTTTGTTACATCAATAAGCGGTATATACTATTTTTTTGGAGAGATGAAGTAATTGCATGTCTTGGCACACTGACAGTTGTTCAGCAACCGTACATTTTGATTTGGCTTGGCAAACATTGGTCTTGACGTTGACTAACTATTATTGACTGTTATACACTGCTGCCACTACTACTTGATACACATGTCGAACATCAAATCTTTGACAGAATTGCATTTACACAGTTAACACTATTCAATTACACAGTAGTACTTAATGTGGATGAAAGATGAGTTAGTGTGTTTTGTGTGTTTTCCCTTCCTAATCCCAAATAATTGGTACCAACCTATCTCCTAAAAATTATTTTACTTGTTTGTTGTGGCTTGCACTGACACCCATAAATATTATAGGTTTACTGATATTTGTGTATTTGTAATATTTAATATGATAATTATCTGATATCATTTGTGTGTTGATTATAATTTGTATGTTTAGTGTAAGAACATTGATAATAATTTTGTAAAAGCTATTGTGTGTGCCTTCAAACTGTTGTTCATGCTTGCACCTATTCAACATTGCTGGGTGCCACTTGGAAATGTTTAATTTCTGCTGATAAACTCTGATGAACTGTCTAATTAGTGATAGTGAATATTATGGACTGTTACCTGCACTTGTTCAACATTGCTGGGTGCCACTGATAGACTGCTTCTACTGAAATAATGTCACTTGTTGGAGTCTGCACCTGATCAACTTTGCTGGGTGCCACTGATGGACTGCTTCTACAGAGATAATGTCACTTGTTGGTGTCTGCGCCTGCTAGCCATTTTTGGGTGCCACTGTTGAAGCTGTTTAAATACTGCTGAAGAAATGTTATGAGACTGCTATTTGCATCTGTTGATCATTGCTGGGTGCTACTGTTGGAACTGTCAACTACTCTGAGGAGTTCTACTTGTTTATTGAACTACTGAAAGGATTTTATGTGAATATTTGTATGAACTGATTATTTGTGTGTTTACTGTTTATGAGATGTTATGAGACTCTTACATGCACCTATTCGTCATGGCTGACGCTATTGATTGAATTGTTTATCCACATGATACCTTTGTAAATTATTATGTAAAATCATATGTATGCAAGCATTTGTATTCCTTACTGTATTTTATATATTAGGTTATTGAAGGGTCAGTGCAAAGCCAAAATTTAAGTTGTGTGATATTTACTTATTAATATTACTTTTTAATTTTTGTCTGTATTTTTTGGGCGAATTTGGTGGTATTTTCACCACCAATGCTGGCAAAAATACCACCAAATTTTAGCCTGTGGAGGAGGGGCATATAAAAGGTGGATACACTGAGTCACAGCGCCAGAGATTGCTCCAAAGAGTATTATTCAGCCGCCTCCACTGGCAGTGCTTGTTGAGATGTGGTAGTGGAGAGTGCTTATTGAGAAGTCGTGGTGGAGAGTGCTTATTGAGAAGGGGGTAGTAGGAGTTCCGATGTAGCCGTGACTAGTTGTGAGCATGTTGTATGCAGTTGTTCTAATGGGCGAGACAGCCGATGCTGTTCGATTGCGGATGTTGTAATGATCAGAGTGTATGTTTCGTCAATATATATAAAGGTAATAATTTTTTTTTTATTTTTATTTCAAATGTCTTAAACAATAATGCCTCTTGGTCCCAGGTTCAGTCAACAAAGCATCTGGCTTGTGTTCATGTATTAGAGTGTAATTCTGGTTTCTATGTGCAAGTATAGTATTTCAGTTTTATTTAATTAATTCAGTGTGAATGGTATTTAAAATATCTTGTCTTTTTGAGGAAGAACCGTGCCAGATGTGTACGTTGAATCACACTTCCACATACAGAACAGTTACACTTGTGCTTTGTTGCTCGTAGTCTTTGTTTCGTAGCTTTATAGTTGCTGGGGACTTAATTAATTAATTGTGTTAACGGAAATTTCCTTTCATTCTTGGTTGTTATTTTATGCAGTCAGATTGCGCACTAATACTAGTCAGGGCCAACCGGTTACGAGACTTCGTAGCCGGACATTCAGCGACTAAAATGAAAATTATTTGCATAATATATAATTAAGCCCCCATGCAACGTTAATAACATAAGTTATCAAGACACTATAGCTTTATACTGAATTTAATCGGAGAAATTAGACTGTGTATTAGTCTATGGATGTCAGTGCATTCGCACTGAGCGCTCGATCAGCTGTAGGTAAGCGTGACGTAGGAAGTAATTGTTTTCGGTCAACGGCTACCTTGTGCGGAGCGCGGACTGACTGTCGCTTTGTGTATGTGCTGCCGCTAGGACACGGCGCGGTATCCCTGTATTCTCTGCGTGTTTACGTGTAACTGTTAATTTCTCAAAAGCATGTCACTCCACAAAAATTTTATCCTTCGATATATGATGTATTCCCTTAGAGCGCTGTGATTTAACAGTTTCTACATCGACAGTGATATCATGAATTATTTTGTGAACTCCATATGGACCGTTATAAAGCAGAAAAAATTTGAGACACAAGCCTTTTCCTTTGTGAGACAAACGATGAGACTTAATTAACAACCTATTGACTGACTGACAAAGTTTTTAAACGACCAGGAATTTTAGCTGATTTCTCTCTTCTAGCAGCCGCAGATGCGATATTTTGCAGAGCCAGGTTGACAATTTCGGAATGCCGCAGTTTCTGTGTAGGCGGAAAAGGAACGATTTCAGAAATGCGATTTGTCGCTGTTTTATTTTTTAATATCAATATAGGTGGTAAAGAAGTTGAATCTTTAGAGAGTTCATTCAGAATGCTCTGAAAAATATGAAGATACTGATCCCATGTTCTGTGATTATGATGACAATAAAGATGACACAATTTATTGACTCCCTTCATCCATCTCTCTCAAGCGTTAGATTGAGCGTGAAAAAGTGAAATGAAAAGTGGTTTAATCTTATGACGCCTTAGAGTACGAAGCCAAATTTAAGAGCGAAACTGTGATCCTTTTATCTGATATAAATTTATCAACATGACCCACTTCCTTAAGAAAATGTTTGATGAAAGTATTAGATACTGAACGAGCTGTCACTTTGCGTAAATGTGTAAAACACACATGTTTTGCTGTCAATTCCACTGCTACCAAAATGTACGTAAAATCATTAGTAGAACGAACCACTGGACTGAACAAATCGACTGCAGCCATCTCCTTGAATTTCGCTGGAATGATAAGAAACAACGGTGCTCTGTGAGAAATAGTTGGCGGCTTAGCCGTTTGACATAATTTGCTTTTGGCAAGAACAAATCGAATACGTTTTTCCATATTACTGAAGTAGCAATTTTATCGTAATTTATGAAAGCATTTCCTGGGACCAAAGTGTGCATAACTCAGATGTGTACACCAAATCAGTTAATTAACCCACTCATCAGGAATTCAAACTAACCAGACTTGTCCACCGATTTTCGTTTAAAAAGAATATCATTGCGAACTAAATAATACTGTCTAATCGCTACGCTTTCCTTTCTCCTCCACTTCTCCTTAATGTCATTCCAGACTGGATCCTTGTTTTGCTCCTTAGCGATATCCTGGATTGAAGACGAAGTAAAATTTTCAAACGCAACTCCTTGAATATTCATCAAACAATAATTGTTTTCTTTGCAGTCCTCATCAGCACTTTGTTTCAAACCCATAGGTGCACGTGATAAAGCATCAGCAGTAATATTAGAAGAACCCTGGATGTAAACAATACTAAAATCAAATTCCTGTAGATACAGTGCCCATCGTGATAATCTTTCATGTGTTGATTTTGTTGACGTAAGAAATTCCAGAGTTCGATGATCGGTGTAAACCTTAGTATGTCTGCCATACAAAATGATGCGAAATTTTGTGAAAGCCCAAACAACAGCCAAAGCTTCAAGTTCCGTAATCGAATAATTATTTTCTGATTTAGAGAGAACCCGACTTCCAAATGCAATAGTTTTCTGTACTACAGCGCCGTTTTCTTCTGTTTCTTGAAATAAGTGTGCACCTAGGCCATTGTATGATGAGTCCGTCGCCAAACAAAAGTCTTTAGATAAATCCGGATGTGAAAGAAGTGGAGCAGCAACTAAAGCATCACGAAGTTGTTCAAATTCTAATTGAGCTTCCTCATCCCAAAACCAATTACAATTCTTTCCAGAATGTTCACATAAACGAGGTGCGGCCAAACTGTCCAATCTAACAAAGCGTCTAAGAAAATTACAGACACCAAGGAAACTACGAATATCAAGTTTCGTAGTAGGAACAGCATAATTACGAATGGCGTCTTATTTCTCTGGATCAAGAAGAATACATTCTGTAGAAAAAATAAGACCAAGAAATTTCACCTGAGAACGACCAAATTCAGATTTTTCCAAGTTCACTGTAATGCCAACTCTTGCAAAAAGACGTAATAATGAATCAAAAATTCTCTTATGCTCACTCCAAGAACGTTTAGCAATAAGAATATCGTCAACATATGAAGTAATATTGTTACGAAGATAAACAGGTAAAATCTCGTGTAAACCACGATTGAATGCTGCTGAAGATACAGTAAGTCCAAATCGTAGTTTCCGAAATTGATAACAGTTACCAAAGACTAAAAAGGCGGTGTATTTTCTACAATCATGGTGGAGTTCTATTTGCCAAAAACTTGCGAGCATATCAATTGTGGATAAAACTTTAATTCCATGTAAATGTTGAAGAAGTTAATCTAAATTTTGTGGACGGTCAGTTTCTGGAATGATGATATTATTGCCGGCCGCCGTGGCCGAGCGGTTCTAGACACTTCAGTCTGGAGCCGCGCGACTCCTACGGTCGCAGGTTCGAATCCTGCCTCGGGCATGGATGTGTGTGATGTCCTTAGGTTAGTTAGGTTTAAGTAGTTCTAGGTTCTAGGGGACTGATGACCTCAGATGTTAAGTTAAGTTAAGTGCTCAGAGCCATTTGAACCATTTGATGATATTATTTATCTGTCTGTAATCCAGAACCAAACGAATTCACCCATCCTTTTTAAGAACGACATGTAATGGGCTGGTATAAGGACTGACTGCTGGCTCAATAATACCTTGATCTAACATGTATTGAAGTTCACTCTTAACCTTGTCTCTATAAGCCAAAGGAATAACGTACGTTTTTCCTCGAAATAGTGTGTGTTCTTTAACTTTAAATACATATTGTAAGCCTTTTATAGTTCCTGTGTGATGACTAAATACTGTAAAATGTGAAGTCAAAATTTTGTGCAATTCTTCTCATGCAACGTCATCTGTCACTTCAGCTTTGTTAACCTTTCATTAACTAACTCTTCACCATTAATCATATCATCCATCGCGTCTCTTTATCTATTGTTGTTGTCATGAATGAACACATTGTCGTCATAATTCTCAGCGAAAACATCAGTAGTAAGAAACCTTAAACAATTTGTGTCTGATTCAGATTTCGTTACATACACGAAAATTTTCAAACATCTCGGCATTCCGGCAACAGTCAAGTTCACACTTCCTTCCTTAAAGTTTAAAATTGCCTTATATGTGTTAAGAAACTCCAAACCTAATATAATTTGTGTACTGAGTAATGGAACAAAATTAGCAGAAAATTCATATCCTTGACAAATGAAATTTAAGTTGGTATGTTGTTTGACTTCCACACTTTTTTCCAGAAATAGCTCCTCGAATTGTAGTTTTAGAAACAGGTAACACAGGACAAGCAATAGTCCTTACACATACACGAAAAACTGATTCACTAATAACATTCAATGGGGTCCCAGTATCTAAAACTGCAGTGAACTTATTCTTACTCACGCATACTTCAATAACAGGATGTAAAAATGCGTCTACATTATTTTCCTTTTCATCTAGCAAAATATCTCTCATGTCTTCCAGGCGTACGTAGTGTAAAGTCGTAGTGTCATTACTTTCTGAACCGTCTATATTGCTGCCAGAAGCCGAAGCTACAAGTCATTGTCCGTTTGTTGCGTCACGTCTTTGGTTATTCGCGCCATTTCGCGGATCAATTTCTATGATTTGCATTTGTCTCTCTGAATTTCTGTCACGTGGAGTATGCCAACTAGGTCCCTCCTCTCTGTTACATGTAAATTCTTGGTTGTGTCTGTTATTAAAATTTATATTTTCCTGGCTATCGGCATGACTACTTCTTGTGAAATTTCGACTGTCACTTCTGAAATTATTGTTAGGTCTACTAACTTCGTTATTTCTGTAGCAAGAATTTCTATTAGTGTATGAATAATTTCTGTCTTGATGATACCGATTACTGTTTCCGTATGATTGATCATTCCGGTAAGAATTTCTGTTATTATAATTGTCTATGCAATTATTGTCATAAGACTGGTATCTATTGTCCTGTCTGTTTCGTGTGTCATTTTCAAAATTACCGCTATAACGTCCGTTCCGATCATTATCCCTTTTCTCTGAAAGTCTATTCTGATTACCGTTACTGAAAAAATTAGAAGAAATTGCGTCGTCGTTGTCATACTCAGGTTCCTGTAGCAAAGTCTTAAAAGTTTCAATGTCATCTTTACATCTTCCGGCTAAAGCAATATATCTCACCGATTGTGGCAGCTTAGTTAAACAAATGCGAATTAATTCAGTCGGGTTATAAGGGTTGGAAAGGAATTCATTCTTTCGAATCATGTCTTCAAAGTATTCTGTCGACGTGCGGAACTCAGACTGTTTAAAGTCACGCTGCATAATAAGCCTATGTTTGACTCTGTCTTGAGTGTTTTCGGACCAATATGCCGATAGAAATGCATGATAAAAATCATTTAAGTTATCACAATCTCTAATAAGTGCGCGCATGCGCGTCGCCGGTTCGTTTTCTAAATATCCACACATAAATTCCAGTTTGTGACTTAGTGTCCAATTTGGCGGAAGTGCGTACATAAATTGATCTAACCATGAACATGGATGCATGTCATTATTAGAATTGCGAAAGCTCTTAAAATTTCCGAACAGTTAAAAAGTGTTTATAGTCAAACTTTTCGCCTCGTGGTGACACAGACCTACCGCGCCTGTCCCAGTCCGAATGTCGATTATTGTCAAGTTCACGCGCCTGGCGCTCTCTTGTTGCATGAAATAAATTATTTTCTTCAAAACCCCCCGCTATCGGTGATTCTAAATTTCTTCTACTCTCTTTTCCTACGAATTCGCTTTCTATTTGCTTAACTTGCTTTCGTAAAGCCTGAAATTCCCTTTTAACGCGTTCATTAAATTTTCCCTGATTTTCAACATGTTTATTTAGATTCTGGTACTCTTCTGTTTCTGCAAATGGCAATGGAGCTGTATCATCTGAATCTCTGTCCCCATTTAAACTAAGACTTGTAAATTTATTTGATATCTCCTCAACTCTTTCCGATAAGTCACCTATTTGTTCTTTCAGTTTATTCACGTCTTCCGTAAGTGTCGCGACTCAGGTTTCAGTATTGGCAATTTTAGTAGTTAACTGTTCATATTGATGTGTTAGGTTATTTATTCTGTCATTTGGTACGGATTCCTCGATTCTTTCAAATATTTCTTCCTTATCGTGTGCACGTTGAAAATTTAACTCTGAAAATTTTCGTACTATCACGCGATCTCTTTCTTCCTGTTCTCTCTCCTGTTCCTTTTGTCTGATTTCTATTGAAGTTAATCTGATATTGTGAGCATTCAAAATCGGTTGTACTTCTTCTATAATTTCTTTCTTTAATTCCTCTTTCATGTTTTCAAAACATGTCCCTTTTCGTGAGTCTAACCGTGTTGCCAATGTTCCCATTTCTATTTTTAATTCAGATCCTAAACTGTGATCCCAAATTTAATATTGCACTCATCAACTGCTCCACATAAACTGGTTCGAAATTCTTTTTGCGCCTAACATTTCCCGTAAAACTAACTTCCTTCGGCATAGCCGTAAAGCTATCTGTGTTCTATTTCAGAATCTTCTATCGTTAATCTCGTATTCTGAAAATTTTCCGATTGTGAAAAAATTTGAATTGGTTCCGGATTATTTTCCCGGCTTATTAAACTGTTTTCTACTCCATTATTCACCATACTGTTCCCCTGTGCTGGCGAATTCCCCATGTTAACAATTTCGTTATTCTGACTCTCCATCATTCATGCCTTTTTCATCGATCGCGTAATCATTTACAAAACATACAAAACTCGTCACTATACGAAAATTACACACAATATAACACTTAATCTCCAACAACGCCATTTACACGAAATGCTTCCCGACAAACACGATTAACGAACAATTAAAACCTTCACGATTGCACAAAATTGTCAAACCCATATACGACGCATCAAAAATTAAATTCTACAAAAATACCATCAGAAGAATGACAATACAACTACAAATGTTCACTTACAAAATCTACACGTGCAACATAGACTACAATCACTAAACTAAAATTACCACAACAATACTACTGTTTACTATTTTTACTATCAAAAGAATAACAAGGGTTGATCCGAAGCTCCGGTTGCCACGTGCATGGGGGCTTGATTAAAAAGAATAAGATGCAATAATTTTAGTAGCTGTGTGACGGATTACGAAGTCTCGTAACCGGTTGGCCCTGACTAGTATTAGCACGCAATCTGACTGCATAAAATAAAAATAAAGAATGACAGGGAATTTCTATTAACACAATTGATTAATTAAGTCCCCTGCAACTAAGCTACGAAACAACAAAACACAAGTGTAACTCTTCTGTGTGTGGTAGTGTGACTCAACGTACATGTATCTGGCTCGGTTCTTTCTCAAAACGACAAAATATTTTAAACACCATTTATAATGAACTAATTGAAAAATCAGAAATACTTTAATTGCACATGGAAACCAGAATTACAAGTCTAATACATGAACACGAGCCAGATGCTTTGTTGACTGTACCTGTGACCAAGAGGCATTGTTATTAAAGAAAACTGTAATACCTTTTTACCTCAGTACATATTGACGAAAATTTTCCATAACACCAGCAACATAAATCAAAAGCCCATCTCCTTTTCAAATACACTGTGATAATGGCAACATCTTCCATCTATACATTACACCAATCGAACAGCGTCACTCTCTCGCCGAACAGAACAACAACTGCACTCGTCATCCTCTGAACTACTACTGCTCCAGTGGAGGCGGCGGAATAATAATGTTTGGGCCATCTCTGGCGCAATGACTCAGTGTAGCCACATTTCAAAATGGTAAAATTTTCCACCTCTCATTGCATTTCCCACAAGCGCATCTACGTTTGAAAAGCTTTTAGATGGCTGTATAATTCGTGAATTAACTGTCCTTGTTTCTGGAGTTTGTAATTTAAGTCATTTAAATGAGCTCTCATATGAGCCAAACAAAGTAAGTCTGTGACGCCTAAATACGTTGTAGATGAAATTGCAAGCGAACAGAGTCATTTGGTAATTAGGCTACCACCTTATGAGTGCCGTTTTAATTTAATTGAATTGGTTTGCAGTGAAGTCAAGCCGTACATTAGAAGTAACAATAATACTTTTACTATAACAGAAGTGTAAAGACTGTAACGTGAAGATCTCGTTACTGTAGACGCTAACTCATGGAGGAAAAAAGTAGACCATGTTGCTAAACTCATAAAAGAAGCGCAGATTATAGACGGCATTATAAATGGAAAAGAAAGATTAATGACTTCTCTTAATGATGATGAGGATCTACAACTACATCTACATGACTACTCTGCAATTCACATTTAAGTGGTTGGCAGAGGGTTCATCGACCACAATCATACTATCTCTCTACCATTCCACTCCCGAACAGCGCGCGGGAAAAACGAACACTTAAACCTTTCTGTTCGAGCACTGATTTCTCTTATTTTATTTTGATGATCATTCCTACCTATCTAGGTTGGGCTCAACAAAATATTTTCGCATTCGGAAGAAAAAGTTGGTGACTGAAATTTCGTGAATAGATCTCGCCGCGACGAAAATCGTCTTTGCTTTAATGACTTCCATCCCAACTCGCGTATCATGTCTGCCACACACTCTCCCCTATTACGTGATAATACAAAACGAGCTGCCCTTTTTTGCACCCTTTCGATGTCCTCCGTCAATCCCACCTGGTAAGGATCCCACTCCGCGCGGCAATATTCAAACAGAGGACGAACGAGTGTAGTGTAAGCTGTCTCTTTAGTGGACTTGTTGCATCTTCTAAGTGTCCTACCAATGACACGCAACCTTTGGCTCGCCTTCCCCACAATATTATCTACGTGGTCTTTCCAACTGAAGTGGTTCGCAATTTTAATACCCAGGTACTTAGTTGAATTGGGAGCCTTGAGAATTGTACTATTTATCGAGTAATCGAGTTGCAACGGATTTCTTTTGGAACCCATGTGGCTTACCTCACACTTTTCGTTATTTAGCGTCAACCGCCACCTGCCATACCATATAGCAATCTTTTCTAAATCGCTTTGCAACTGATACTGGTCATAGGATGACCTTACTGGACGGTAAATTACAGCATCATCTGCGAACAACCTAAGAGAACTGCTCAGATTGTCACCCAGGTCATTTATATAGATCAGGAACAGCAGAGGTCCCAGGACACTTCCCTGGGGAACACCTGATATCACTTCAGTTTTACTCGATGATTTGCCGTCTATTACTACGAACTGCGACTTTTCTGACAGGAAATCACGAATCCAGTCGCACAGCTGAGACGATATCCCATAGGCCCGCAGCTTGATTAGAAGTCGCTTCTCAGGGACGGTGTCAAAAGCTTTCCGGAAATCCAGAAATACGGAATCAACCTGAGATTCCCTGCCGATAGCGGCCATTACTTCGTGCGATTAAAGAGCTAGCTGCGTTGCACAAGAACGATGTTTTCTGCAACCATGCTGATTACGTATCAATAGATCGATCCCTTCGAGGTGATTCATAATGTTTGAATACAGTAGATGCTCTAAAACCCTACTGCAAACCGACGTCAGTGATATAGGTCTGTAGTTTGGTGGATTATTCCTACTACCCTTCTTAAACACTGGTGCGACCTGCACAATTTTCCACTCTGTAGGTACAGATCTATCGGTGAGCGATTGGTTGTATATGATTGCTAAGTAGGGAGCTATTGTATCAGCGTAATCTGAAAGGAACCTAATCCGTATACAATCTGGATCTGAAGACTTGCCCGTATCAAGCGATTTGAGTTGCTTCGCAACCCCTAAGGAATCTACTTCTAAGAAACTCATGCTAGCAGCTGTTCGTGTTTCAAATTCTGGAATATTCCATTCGTCTTCCCTGGTGAAGGAATTTCGGAAAACTGTGTTCAATAACTCCGCTTTAGCGGCACAGTCGTCGGTAACAGTACCATCGGCACTGCGCAGCGAAGGTATTGACTGCGTCTTGCCGCTTGTGTACTTTACATACGACCAGAATTTCTTCGGATTTTCTACCAAGTTTCGAGACAATGTTGCGTTGTGGAGCCTATTAAAAGCATCTCTTATTGAAGTCCCTGCCAAATTTCGCGCGTCTGTAATTTTTAGCCAATCTTCGGGATTTCGCGTTCTTCTGAACTTCGAATGCTATTTCCGTTGCCTCTGCAACAGCGTTCGGACCTGTTTTGCGTACCATGGGGGATCAGTTCCATCTCTTACCAATTTATGAGGTATGAATCTCTCAATTGCTGTTGCTACTATATATTTGAATTTGAGCCACATCTCGTCGACATTTGCATAGTTAGTTCGGAAGGAATGGAGATTGTCTCTTAGGAAGGCTTCTAGTGACACTTTATCCGCTTTTTTAAATAATATTATTTTGCGTTTGTTTCTGGTGGATTTGGAAGAAACGGTATTGAGCCTAGCTACAAAGACCTTGTGATCACTAATCCTTGTAACAGTCATGATGCTGTCTATTAGCTCTGGATTGTTTGTGGCTAAGAGGTCAAGTGTGTTTTCGCAACCATTTATAATTCGCGTGGGTTCGTGGACTAACTGCTCGAAATAATTTTCGGAGAAAGCATTTAGGACAATCTCGGAAGATGTTTTATGCCTACCACCGGTTTAGAACAAGTATTGTTGCCAACATATCGAGGGAAGGTTGAAGTCCCCACCAACTATAACCGTATAAGTGGGGTAGTTATTTGTTACGAGACTCAAATTTTCTATGAACTGTTCAGCAACTATATCATCGGAGTCTGGGGTTCGGTAGAAGGAGCCAATTATTAACTTAGTTCGGCTGTTAAGTATAGCCTCCACCCAAACCAATTCGCACTGAGTATCTACTTCGACTTCACTACAAGATAGACCACTACTGACAGAGACAAACACTCCACCACAAATTCTGCATAATCTATCATTCCTGAACACCATCTGAGACTTCGTAAAAATCTCTGCAGAACTTATTTCAGGCTTTAGCCAGCTTTCTGTACCTATAACGATTTCAGCTTCTGTGCTTTGTATTAGCGTTTGTAGCTCAGGGACTTTCCCAGTACAACTACAACAATTTACAGCTACAATTCCGACTGTTCCTTGATCCAAGCACGTCCTCTATTTGCCATGCACCCTTTGAGATTGAGCCCACCCCGTACTTCCCGAGGCCTTCTAACCTAAAAAACCGCCCACTCCATGCCATACAGCCTCCGCTACCCATGTAGCCGCCAGCTGAGTGTAGTGAACTCCTGACCTATTCAGCGGAACCCGAAACCCCACCACCCTATGGCGCAAGTCAAGGAATCTGCAGCCAACACGGTCGCAAAACCGTCTGAGCCTCTTATTCAGACCCTCCACCCGGCTCTGCACCAAAGGTCCGCAGGCGGTTCTGTCAACGATGCTGCAGATGGTGAGTTCTGCCTTCATCTCGTAAGCAAGAATGGCAGCCTTCACCAAATCAGATAGCCGCTGGAATCCAGAGAGAATTTCCTCAGATCCAAAGCGACACACGTCATTAGTGCCGACATGTGCCACCACCTGCAGCTGGCTGCACCCTGTGCTCTTCAATGGCATCCGGAAGGACCCTTTCCACATCAGGAATGACTCAACCTGGAATGCACACGGAGTGCACACTGGATTTCTTCCCCTCCTTAGCCGCCATATCCCTAAGGGGCTCCATTACGCGCCTAACTTTGGAGCTCCCAACTACCAATAACCCCACCCTCTGCGATTGCCCGAACCTTGAAGGCTGAGAATGATCCTCTGAAACAGGGCAGGCAGCTGCATCTGGCTCAGCCAGAGACAGTGCCTGAAACCTGTTTGTCAGACACACCGGAGAGGCTTTCTGATCAGCTTCCGGGGACGTCTTTCGCTGCCTGACACGCCTTGGAACGACCTCCCTATCAGCCACAGGCGAGAGCTCAGCCCCACTGCGGGCAGCAACCGGGGCAACCACAGCGGCAGACCGATCTGGGGACAGACGGGACGAGGTTGACATCCCCGTGATACCCAAGTCCGGATCCCCACAGTGGTGACCATTGGCAACAGCCTCAAGCTGCGCGACCGAAGTCAGCGCCGCTTGCAGCTGTGAGCGAAGGGATGCCAACTCAGCCCTCATCCGAACACAGCAATCACAGTCCCTGTCCATTCTAATCGATGTTGAACAACAGTTACTGAAACACGAGTCCGTGACTAGATAACGCAAGGGAAACACGCAAAGAATGTATGAACTAACCTGTACAAATGCCTAACGAATGCGCTACAAGCTGCCTGAATTTACGATTACAGTAACTAAAACTCGAAATTACACCTCCTATACGAAACTCATGCGCAATTTAAGTTAGAATCTACGAAGTAAACACTAAAGCGCGATGCTACATCTCTCAAATACTATAATACGCCCGAAATTTATGAATTAAACAATGCAAGTACTCAAAAACACGCAAAGAAATTGAGAATTAAGCTATGTAACAAGTAAGTAAGCTAGGAGTCTACGACTTGCTGCTTGCAGCTGCTTATCCAATGGCGGCAGGGAGCACACTGGCTGTGCCCAACCGACACTGGCCGTTCAAAACAAAAACAGAAGACAGACGACTACGCGAACGTACACTTTTCAGGTACTAAAGCGCGATGCTACAACTCTCAAATATTATAATTCGCCCGAAATTAATGAATTAAACAATGCAAGTACCCAAAAACACGCAAAGAAATTAAGAATTAAACTATGCAAAAAAAAGTGAGCTATGAGTATACGACTTGCTGCTGGCAGCTGCTTATCCAACGGCGGCAGGGAGCACAAGATGATGATGACGAAGACAACGGTTTTGTCGCCGATTCCGATGATAGTGGAGAACTTGATGGAATTACGGCCGTTGACATTGTAAATTGGTGAGTGTAAAGTTATACAGAATTAATTCTTTCTCTCTGCAATCGAGTAGGCTATGCATGTTTTGCTTTATTTCTTTCTGTGAGTGTGGATAGCGTGTTCTCTGGTATGCGTACGTTTACATTATTATACGACGTTTTACGTGCAGCTATTACGGTAACAATTTTGAACGACTTTTCATAGGTATTGTCATTTTATTTTCCGGTTTCATATACTATCAAATGCTTTGTCTCCGTCGTCGTTCTCTCCATTGTTAGAAAAACGTACTTTGTTGCAGAAACGTTGATTTAGCTTACATTTACAAAACGTATTTCGGAGCTGTGGCGTGTGCGGAGGCAGCTATTGCAACCTCGTAACCGCAGTGTAGCCAACCATACGCTAGCTGTCAAGTGACCTGTTTCACAGGCCCGGGATTAATAATACAGTATTGTCGTTCTTGAAATCAAGTTTAGAGATACACAGTTAAAGTTTTTTGTACTTATTTGCAAGACCCGTGAAGTTTTCAGCCAAGGGAAATGATCTTTCCTAAAGATTAATGTTTTACTTCGTTTGCTACTTTTCGGTGCTGCGTAATCACGTAAGTTCTGCGGCTGCCGTAGAACACAACGCAAACTCTGTCATCGTTGTTCATTATAAATGTTCATAAAACCAACTATGTATTGGCGTCCATGTTAATCATTTTCTTTACTGTCATTGACACATTACGTTGTTTGAAATTCTGCAGCGTTGCTACGTGCGCCGCTGTCAACTCGACAATCTGGTCTGTAGCAGGCAGCTAAAGCCCACGTCACCTAGGGCGGCGCTCCCGGGGAAAGCAAGCGTGGGGGCGGGGGATGAGAATTGCGCAAATGATGCAGCAGAGAGCGTGGAAACAAAGTCCACTGCTCCACAGATTTACTCTGAGTGACGTCGGGAGGCGAGAACAGCTAACAAAATTTTGTGAAGACGTGAAGTACAATTTTTCTCAAAACGACATTGAAACTACTTGCAATAAATACCATTTATAGGATTTGAGCGCCATTACAGGCAAAAATTTAATACACAACAGAATGAACTTCAACCAAAAACCGAAATCATTATATTTGCTTGACTACTGCTTCAGCTCAATAGAATTTTTAAAACTGTGTAAGGTGTGCATATGTTTGACGATAGTTAAGTGTAATCACTGCGTGTAAAAAAGAATTAGTGGCAGAAATGAATAATGTAAAAGAGCATCGGAAAAATAGTCAGTAAGTTGTCATATTTTTCGTTGTTAGCCGGCATTATGAGTGTAAACTAACATCTTCGATATTACAGTGAAAGACCGCGTTTATAATCCACTGAACAAGTAAACAATTAACCGTCATCTGCGAATAACTACAAGGAATCTGAACGATAACATCGAAAACCACCGATATCTCGACAAGTAACAGTTACTGTCTATTTAGGCCCTTATCCAGTTCATGCCTTGAATATGACAGCGGTTTACAACATGGTGGGAGAAGCTCAACTTCTCCTTGGGCAATATGTTGAACATTATAGTCTGCATAATTAAAAGGATACAAAGTCTCAGTCAAAAAGGCTAGAAATTTCTCATCATTATGTACGCAACTGATATGTTGACAAAGACATTTTGTAAACGACGAGTCTTTAGAACTAAAAAATATTATTACTTGCTTCCATAGTCTATATCGTAATACCAACGTCACTTCTATTTGAGTCTTTTCCGAACAATTTGATTGTAAATTTACAATGATAGGTTCAAGGCTTATATCCAGCATCACTTTCCTGTCAGATTCTTCTTTCTGAAGCTTTTCAGCATGCCACACTGTCTGCACCCACGCTACAAGTGATATGTTGTCTGTTCACTGTATGTTATCTTGAATAATTTTTTTTTCTCCTACATAGTCTTAAAACCCTTCGCTCAAATTAATTCGATGGGGCTACAATTAAAGTGACCGTGGGCAAAGGCAAAACTGTGTGAACCGTTTCACGTGCAAGGAAGTCAAGTTTTGTACGTTCTGTCACGTGACTTGTATGGTATAAATTAACGAGCTGCAATAGATCAGTAAGAGACTGGTTTATACGGTGGGTAATATTTTTATTTTGAAGCCAGGGGAAAATATCCGCTTTTCTGGTGTTTGTACTTGATTTCAACCGATATCGAAGCAAGGTATGACAATAATTGTGAACCATGTCACGAAACTGATAGCGTTCATTGGGGGAATGGTAATCACTGCTGTTTTTCTTGCAAGTAAATACGAGTTTATTCTCAGTAATAAAACCAGAAAAAGAGTTAGCATGCACAATAATTATCCGAGAACCCATCCCCATGAAAACTTGAAAACAGCTAGTACCATCACTCATTTTCCAGCAGATCTTCTTGGAATGATTCTAATTGACCCATGTTTCATCAAGGTATACATTGTTGAAGTGTCTCCTTCCATTGTATAGTGAATCATTATATGGGATGTAGTTCATGCTGCACCTAGGTCACTTCGTTGAACTAAAAACTCTCGTCTTAACTTATCTACAACCAACGTCTTTTACAATTCTTTACATTGGCGAAGCGCTGACGATTGAAGCCTGCATAACTGTAACGCGTTTTTGTCATGTCAGTCTTTCATCATCCACATGGAGCACTTTAAAACATCGTTGTCAAAACTATCCATTTGTTTACGGGTTCCTTGCGGTTTCGATGCTTTCCAGGCGACAGGAAACCAACTGTTTCTACGGTCCCTACAGCTCTGACAGTTTCCTTTATAATTCTCTTTAGAGTTCTCTTGTCCAACACAATAGCCGGCCGGTGTGGCCGTGCGGTTCTAAGCGTTTCAGTTTGGAACCGCGTGACCGCTACGATCGCAGGTTCGAATCCTGCCTCGGGCATGGATGTGTGTGATGTCCTTAGGTTAGTTAGGTTTAAGTAGTTCTAAGTTCTAGGGGACTGATGACCACAGAAGTTAAGTCTCACAGTGCTCAGAGCCATTTTTGTCCAACACAACATGGTCCTGGAGTCCGTTCTTGTGTTTTCCTATGTAAATAGTACGAGGCCTGCTTTTAAATCCACAGTTGAAATAGTTATAAGTGCGGTAAATAATCCGCCTCACCTGCTTGTGAAAAACTTCACATTTATTGTTCTGACGATTTTTCTAATCGCGCTTAAACTCTTAAAAGACACACATTCAGAACTATACTGCTGCAAGAAAAAAAAAAAAACAGAATTCAAAAATATTGATAGTTGAACAAATAACTCGTTTGTCGCGAAGTGCAGCAACAGTGGAACATCTAGGCGCGAGATTCTCGCACTCTAGCAGCAACTCTCTGCTAGCCGCTCGGAAACGGAATGAATGTTATTGGCCGCCTGTGGCTAGAGGGGGGGGGGGGGGGGGCGTGCGATGGGCAGATGGCAGAAAATTTGGCTGCCTTCTTACATGATGCGAAAAATAGGATTGTCGTCAGGGGAAGCACTGAGTTGAGCATAGGTGCGGAGTAATTAACGCGATCCCGAGTTACAAACGCAGGATAATGCCTCTTCAAAGAGTACATTGGCACCCAGCATTTCCCACGCAAGCAGTCGGCTGCTCACCGGATATAGTTCTTTCCTTGAGTGCCAGCGAAACATCGTTCACAGGTAGCAACATCATCAAACACTCGACCCTATATAAGTTGAAATCTTTATTTTTACGAACACATCATGGTAAGCACACACATTCGCAGAATGGTTTCCCTTAGTATTTACTCTAGTTCACATATAGTACTTTCATTCTGCAGCTTGTCATCGGTTTTTACGCAACAAAATAGTACTTCCTATTTATGTTCCGTCGGGTCTCGACAAGAAACAAATTTGCATATTCCGCACGTTACACTTGGAAACAATAACAGTTTACGTTTGAATTAGTAAGTCATTCCCTGTCCTTTACAGAAGCGTTTAATTTGCATCCCATTACATCAAGTAAAGGCAAGTAAATAACAGTTAGGCCGGTCTGGTATTCTGAATCGCATTGCGAAACCGGAGCTACACTATTTCCAATTCAGACATAAGGCATACCCCAAATCATGTAGAAAATATCTGCACATGCCGGAGCAAGAAAAACTGAAAATGTGTTTAAGTCACAGCAAAGAAAGCATGCTGCAACACTGGACAATGTACATACATCAAAACTTTCGTCCATTAGGTGCTACTTGTTTCTTACTCTCAACGAAGCTATCAGAACAGTACCTTAAATTGGTTTCGAGGCTGCTGCCATGAAATACCATAAGAATGAAAATACGCATTTAAAATATTGCTTGGATGAACAATTTCTTCGGCGCTCGCCATAAAAGCTTGTGTTACGTGTATTAACGGGTTTACAGCAATTTAGTCGGCATTCCGCATCATAGAAAAACGTATAAATTAGTATACACAATTAAATGCAGCATTTCCAAAAACAGTAGAGTTCACGCTTCTTTTACTTGTTCATAAAGCACAAGTATACAGATAAATTGTTTGTTCAGGATGTCGTCATTGGTTATATATCAGTTTTATGAAAACAATAAACCATTTTTACTTACAAATCTTGCTTCTAGCGACTACAAGTTTCTTAATAACGCAAACTGTTAAAATGAGACTGGTCTCCGAAAGTACGTGAGTGTCTCTTCCTGTAAAAGAAGAAACTGCAGATATAGAATGGATGTTTGGAGATCAGATTACTCTCCAGTCTTTCGTATCAGCTATACTTAATTCGAGTATATTTATTATGCCAAAATTAATGACTTTTCATGGAATTTAGTTACATGGACAAAAACCTGAACCCATTAAGGCCGCGCGGAGTGGCCGTGCGGTTAGAGGCGCCATGTCACTGATCGTGCGGCCCCTCACGTCGGAGGTTCGAGTCCTCGCTCGGGCATTGGTGTGAGTGCTGTCTTTACCGTTAAATTAGCTTGAGTAGCGTGTAAGTCTTGGGACCGATGACCTCAGCAGTTTGGTCCCTTACGAATTCACATACACATTTTTGGATCGGTTACAGGATTTCATACTCTGCTGATAGTAAACAGGTATACAGGAATTTTATGATGATCCTCAACTTGAAAACTTGGCAAATTGCTGGGTAACTGCGTAAATACCTCTTCAGATCCTGGTGGGCATATAAACTTTAATTTTCTCTGATCTTTGGAAAGGCAAAAGATAACTGTCAAGTTTCGGTACGGTAATGTTTTTACATGGACCGTTGTTAAGCAATTGCCATTTACTACTGCATTTATGTAGAAAGGAAGATCCCCAATGAGATTTCAGCAAACCTGTTTCTCCTAGAGTTAAGGTTTGAACTCGTCGTAACTTTTTGTCGAGCGTTTTCTTTCGAATGGGAGTGTTCTGTCCGTGTCATTAGTGTCTCTCCCACATTTTCTGTTAGAGTGACTTCTTTCTGCAGACGTGTCAAATGTGTACGTTCATTTACTTCTTTGTTGTTGCTCTGAAATTCAGCAGGTGTGTAGGGTGTCATGTAAACTGGAAAGTCATTTACTATTTGCTTGATAGGCTCTAAGAGATCGACCCAGCATATGTGTTGTGAATTTGTATATGTTGTTACAAATCCGTTAAATACCTTAAAAATACGTTCGACGGTATTACTTTGCAGATGAAAGCGTAATATCAAAATATGCTTAAGGTCATTATCTTTGAAAAAGTGTTTCCATTTTCTACACACATTGTTCAATGCTGACAAAGGAATACAACGCGTTTGCCAACCTTGGGTATCTCCTTTTTGTGAATTATTTTTATAACATATGACGCTGTTGAGATCAAGTAATATAGTTCTACATATTTAGAGAAGAGATTATAGAAACCTGTAAATATTTAACACCACCTCGTGCAGTCGGCGCTGGTCCAGCTTTATCGACAGATACTAAATGCACTGCTTGTGTTGGTAGTATTGAGAGCAGTTCAGTGTTACAGCGTTTGTTTGTTGGCTGACATGTAAGACAGATATTTAAAAGATATTCGGCGTGTACCCACATATTTGGAAAGTAGCAGTATAAATTCAGTTTCCTCGATCATTTAGCAGCACCGTAGTGACATAGAGAGCATGTTAAACTAAGAATTCTCTGCATGTACTAGCGCTACATACGCACCAGCTATCACTATTGTCATTGCGTTGGTAGAACAATACGTCATTGTGAATCTTGTAATGTTGCTGTATTCCGTCAGGCGTGCTGTCTATTAGAAGAACTCTTAGCTAATACCACCTAGGATCTGAATCCTGTAATGTTGCCATATTATCACACATATCTAAACAGTACTGAGTGTCGCGGCCGTCTTTAATCAAAAGTATTCTGTAGTCTGTGATTTCTTCAGTGATATCAGAATGTTTAACTACTCCTTGTGACAGCTGTGATAAAGTGTCAATGACGACATTATCCTTACCTTGTATGTGCATTATTTGAATGCAATATTCCTGAAAAAATGCTGTTCATCTAACAATTCTGTGGTGCAGTAACTTACATGTTAATAGAAAGCTAAGTGCCCAGTGATCGCAGTACATCCTCATATGCTTATTATAAATGTAATAATAAAATTTCTTAAAAGCTCAAATGACAAATAGAGCTGGGAGCTCGGCAGTTGACTATCCACGTTCATACTCAAAGTACTACATGCAAAACTGATCACGTCAATCTGAACTTTGGCATTTCACTCTGGCATCTGAAACAGAAAAGCTCTGATTCCTTTAAAAGATGCATCAGTGGCAATCTAAAAGTCTAACCCCATGTCAGAAAGACCTAGAATATCGGAGTTCAAAAGTGCAACTGTAATGGCATCAAAATGTGTTTGACAGCTATCTGACCAAAACCCAACTGTGTCTTTCTTTAGTAATCTTAAGAGTTGCGGGCTGTTCGGTAATTGATTTGGCACAGAACGACTCAAATGAATACTTTTGACCACAGTTCAGTGCGCGGTGTGGGAAAATTCTTGATTGCAGTTAGTTTGTCGGAATGAGGCACTATACCTAATGGGGAAACAAAATGTTGTAGAAACTTTCACGGAGCGAGGCGGCGCAGTGATGGGCACACCGGACTTGCATTCGGGAGAACGATGGTTCAAACCTGCGTCCAGCTACCCGGACTTATATTTTCCATGATTTTCGTAAACCGCTCAAAGCAAGTAACGGGATGTTTCCTAGGAAAGGGCACAGCTAATTTCCTTCCCCATCCTGACCACAATCTGAGGTCGTGATTCATCTCTAATAAACTTGATGGTGACGGGACGTTAAGCCCAGTCTCCCTTCCTTCCTTCTAGAAAGTTACATTTCTCTCTACCAAACTTCGACTTCTGCAGATTAGATGCCACTCCACTCCTTGAAAATTTGCACAGTATTCTGTCTTGTAAAACCAGGTGTTATTTCCATGTGACAGTAACAATTAATATATTGTCAACATGTATCAAAAAGATTTATCCGATTTGGCACGTCAACATTTCTGAAACTAATAAACATATAGAATTAATTTTGTTTTTTGATGAATGTGAAACTCAAAAAGATTATTTTAATATCTTTTCATAGGTGTTCAGTATGCCCCCCTTGAGATGGACGGCATATGTTAATGCGGTATTGTGATTGTTCCCACAGTTCAGCGAGCATGTCTTGAGTTACAGCTTCCACAGTTGCTGTTATGTCATGTCTCAGTGCATTCATTTTTGTTAGTAACGGAGGCACGTAAAAAGAGTCTTTTATAAACCCCGGCAAGAAATAATGACATACAGTCTGGTCTGGTGACCGTGGAGGCCAGTAATGTGGACTGGGTGTTGTGTTGTCCTCATCATCATTTCATGCTCATCACCGGCACGCAAGTCGCCCAATGTGGCGTCGCATGAAATAAGACTTCCACTTGGGCTCCAATAGGGGCCTCCCGACCAACGATGCCATACTCTCATTTCCATTTCTTCCATTTATGGTTTCATGTGTAAACATTGACGCAGCACACGCCAGACGAACACCAGCCCCATGATGAGCTGCCGAGCTGCACGGCAAATGGATTTCTGTAGACTCCCTGTGAAACTATGGCGGATGCGTTCGAAGTCTATGTCAGACATTCGGGGACGGCCCGGCGATTTGCCTGTATACGGACAACCTGTTCCTCGGAACCGTCGATACCATCGTCTAATGCTCTGTGCTGTAGGACGATCCACACCGTAACTATTACGAAAGTCACGCTGAGCGGTTATTATTGACCTGCAGCGCGCTAAACGTAGAACCTAAAACGCTTTCTGTTGTCTCGGCACAATTTTTACTAGAACTGAAGCGGGCGCACACTGCTGCTACCTAGCGGGAACCATGTAGGACTCGAGAGTTTGCTCTTTCCAACGCTACGTTCTTCACGCACATATCTCAAATAACATAATAGTTATGAGAATGAGATTTTCACTCTGCAGCGGAGTGTGCGCTGATATGAAACTTCCTGGAAGTTTAAAACTGTGTGCAGGACCAAGACTTGCCTTTCGCGGGCAAGTGATCTAGTTTTAATCTGCCAGCAAGTTTCAAACTAGTTACGATATTTTTTTAAATCGGATGATTCTTTTTGATACACCCTGCATAACGTTACCGTATCTACCAAATCAGGTTCGAGGACAGCGTCTAGCGCAGTAAAAAATACACCAGAACTCACATTTAGACCGAACGGCAAAACGAAAAACTAGTAGCTCCTGCCATTGTGAACTGAAGCTGTGTTTTTGCTGGATTATATTATTAACGGGGCCTGGCAGTAGGAACATCTCAAACTTAGAATAGATAAATAGTGTACACCGTGAATCTTTTGTAATTGCTCCTCCACATTCTCAGGTTTTCTACCTACTGGTATAATAACTTTTTAATCACATGTGGATCTAGGACCAGACGTAGGTTTCCATTAAGTTTCATTACAGTTATTAAAGAACCACAATACTAAGTGCATTGCAATATCCTCCCAATCTCGCGACCTTCAGCCTCGTTTCGATCATGTGATGGGGTATGACGTCCTGCAGAAAGTGCCAGTGGCTCTACATCCATGTGACACGTATTAAGTATTTATCACGCTAGGTTGTTCATCGAAATTTGTAAATGTGTCGCCGGCCGGTGTGGCCGAGTGGTTCTAGGCGCTTCATTCCGGAACCACGCTGCTGCTACGGTCGCTGGTTCGAATCCTGCCTCGGGCATGAATGTGTGTGATGTACTTAGGTTAGTTAGGTTTAAGTAGTTTTAAGTCTAGGGGACTGATGACCTCAGATGTTCAGTCCCATCGTGCTTAGAGCCATTTTTGTAAATGTGTCGTCAGTAATTCTTTCAATTGTTGTCTTTATTGCTCATCGAGATATGGTGATTTAAGTACATCATCAAGGATATTTAGTGTTATCCGTTCAACTCTTACTATAGCAAGCCGATGTATCTTCAACAAGTGCACTGTTAGTCTTTAAAAATCGCAGTCTTCTTCCTTGACAGCATTTACCACGTTAACTGTAATTCCTGTTAAATCTGTCGTGGCTGTACCCTCTTGTAACGTTTTGTGCTTCCTAGCTGGATGAGGAGAGGATGGTTTTATAGATGTGTTGCCGGTTTCCTCTCACTACAACACATAGTGCTCACGTGATTGAAATATACTGTAATACAGAAACCAGTTGACCACTTAACTTCAATGATTTCCAATCTGAAGCTATGCGGTTACGGGCATTCAAATAACATGTACTAATTCTTGAATCTTGTCCGTGTCCATATCACAACTACAGGGTGTTCAAAAAGTCATCATAAATTTGAAATCTGAATAAATCACGGAATAATGTAGATAGAGAGGTACAAATTGACACACGGTCTTGGAATGACAAGGGGTTTTATTAGAACCAAAAAAATACAAAAGTTCAATAAATCTGATCAGAATAGCAATAATTAGCATAACAAAGTAAGACAAAGCAAAGACGATGTTCTTTACAGGAAATGCTCAATATGTCCACCATCATTCCTCAACAATAGCTGTAATCGAGGAATAATGTTGTAAACAGCACTGTAAAGCATGTCCGCAGTTATGGTGAGGCATTGGCGTCGGATGTTGTGTTTCAGCATCCCTAGAGATGTCAGTCGATCACGATACACTTGCGACTTCAGGTAACCCCAAAGCCAACAATCGCACGGACTGAGGTCTGGGGACCTGGGAGGCCAAGCATGACGAAAGTGGCGGCTGAGCACACGATTATCACCAAACGACGCGCGTAAGAGATCTTCCACGCGTCTAGAAATATGGGGTGGAGCGCCATTATAAACATCGTACATTCCAGCAGGTGTTTATCAGCCAGGCTGGGGATGATGCGATTCTGTAACTTATCGGCGTACCTCTCACCCGTCACAGTATCAGTTTTACTGTCCAGCGCCATCTGTCGGACATTTTGTGAACTTTTTTTGTTCTAATAAAACCCCATGTCATTCCATGCATGTGTGTGAAATTTTTACCTCTCTATCTACATTGTTCCGTGGTTTATTAAGTTTTCAAATTTTTACTGACTTTTGACTAACATTCCTTTACAGCTAGCTAAGGTGCGACGGGACAATTATCTCTGTGGAAGACTAGAGCAGTGTGCGACGTATTGAGGTGCAATGCAAACTGAGTCCCAATGCAGCGTACTGAGGTATTGAGATTTAGAAGTTGAGACAGCTCGGTCGGCCGCGGCAGCATATATGCACGCTGCACAGGGGGCGTTAAAATGTTTAAAATGTCGTGTGACTAGGACCTCCCGTCACACTTCGGCGACTTGCGCGTGGATGGGGCTGAAAAGATGATGATTAGAACAACACAACACCCAGTCACTGAGCGGAAAAAAAATCTCCGACAAAGTTAGCAATCGAACACTTCCCTTACGATTTACATTCTCTCGCTCTAATCACTTTGCTACGAGGGGGGGGGGGGGGGGGGGCGCTCCAGTGGGGCGTTAATCGACGTGTAGCCTGGGGGCGTGTGTTGGTCTTCTCTTGTCATAGGCACGCCTAGTTGACCGCCTGCTATACAATGCCTCCTAGTGCCGACCAGTGTGCTGGCGACGGCATATGCCAGCACAAAATCGACTTCATCGTGTTCGCTCTCTATGCACAAGTACCACACCTTGGGAGGAGTTTATTTTTGATTCGTTCTCCCTCAGAAACTCAGTACCTATCAGACACTCAACTTCAACATTCTTTATAATTAGATGTGGGCATAAAGTCACTGCATTTCCTGTAAAGAACTTCTAATTGAGTTTGCTATTTGATAGGGTGCGCCCTTGGATCGAAAGCTCTTGCTATCCGTCAACTCTGTAGTAAGTAAATAGGTACTTTGTTTGCTTTTTTGTGACATGACATTTACAAAAGCACCAGTCTCTAGGATAATAGTGGTAGGGATTGTTCGCACAGCTGCAATAGTTGATGCTTGCACCATGGCTTGCGTTCGTTTAAATGTGTATGCTGATCATTGTACTGTTCTTGTCTAGTGTCATTACCGTCACTATAGCGCAGCATGTTCACGTGACTGTCAACATTGTCCCCAATATCCGGGGGCTTAGTGTGGTGGAATCTACACTATTCAAATGGTTCAAATGGCTCTCAGCACTATGGGACTTAACTGCTGAGGTCATCAGTCCCCTAGAGCTTAGAAGTAATTAAACATAACTAACCTAATGACATCATACACATCCATGCCCGAAGCAGGATTCGAACCTGCGACCGTAGCGGTCGCGCGGTTCCAGACTGTAGCGCCTAGAACCGCTCGGCCACCTCGGCCGGCGAATCTACACTATTGGCCATTAAAATTGCTACACCAAGAAAATATGCAGATGATAAACAGGTATTCATTGGATAAGTACATTATACTAGAACTGACATGTGATTACATTTTCATGCAGTTTGGGTGCATAGATCCTGAGAAATCAGTACCCAGAACGACCACCTCTGGCCGTAATGGCCTTGATACGCCTGGGCATTGAGTCAAACACAGCTTGGATGACGTGTACAGGTACAGCTGCCCCTGCAGCCACAGTTCATCAAGAGTAGTGATTGTCGTATTGTGACGAGCCAGTTGCTCGACCACCATTGACCAGACGTTTTCAGTTGGTGAGAGATCTGGAGAATGTACTGGCCAGGGCAGCAAAGGAACATTTTCTGTATCCAGAAAGGCCCGTACAGGACCTGCAACATGCGGTCGTGCATTATCCTGCTGAAACGTAGGGTTTCGAGGGATTGAATGAAGGGTAGAGCCACGGGTCGTAAACATCTGAAATGGAACGTCCACTGCTCAAAGTACCGTCAATGCGAACAAGAGGTGACCGAGACGTGGAACCATTGACACTCCATACCATCACAGCGGGTGATACGCCAGTATGGCGATGACGAATACACCCTTCCTATGTGCGTTCACCGCGATGACGCCAAACACGGATGCGACCATCATGATGCTGTAAACAGAACCTGGATTCATCCGAAAACATTACGTTTTGCCATTCGTGCACCCAGGATCGTCGTTGAGTACACCATCGCAGGCGCTCCTGTCTGTGATGCACAGTCATGGGCAACCACAGCCATGGTCTCCGAATTGGTAGTCCATGCTGCTGCAAACGTCGTCGAAATGTTCGTGCAGATGGTTGTTGTCTTGCAAACGTCCCCAGCTGTTGACTCAGGGGTCGAGACGTGGGTGCACGATCCGTTACAGCCATGCGGATAAGATGCCTGTCATCTCGACTGCTAGTGATACGAGGCCGTTGGGATCCAGCACGGCGTTCCGTGTTACCCTCCTGAACCCACCGATTCTATATTCTGCTAACAGTCATTGGATCTTGACCAACGCGAGCAGCAATGTCTCGATACGATAATCCGCAATCGCGAAAGGCTACAATCCGACCTTTATCAAAGTCGGAAACGTGATCGTACGCATTTCTCCTCCTTACCCGAGGCATCACAACAACGTTTCACCAGGGAACGCTGGTCAACTGCTGTTTGCGTATGAAAAATCGGTTGGAAACTTTCCTCATGTCAGCACGTTGTAGATGTCGCCACCGGCGCCAGCCTTGTGTGAATGCTCTGAAAAGGTAATCATTTGCATATCACAGGATCCTCTTGCTGTCGGTTAAATTTCGCGTCTGTAGCACGTCATCTTCGTGGTGTCGCAATTGTAAAGGCCAGTAGTGTAGTTTGTTGCAGCTTCAACACGAACAGCAGGTTGCGGCTCATTCGAGATTTCTATGATATTCACGGAATGACCTTGACTGGTCCAGCCGTTGTCAGGAGGACTCATTGGTAGCTGACTATGGTGTGGGTAAGTACTTTTTCATTTCCCTGGCTCTGGTTTGCACTGAGTGCACGCCAGTAACCATAGCTGTTGTTCGTATATTTTCGTCCACCGTCACTTCCCTGATAACCGGGGTGGTACCGGATGTTGTTATCGTGTGTCCTGTTATTATTCCTGCTCATAATGGGCGGGCGCCGATCAGTTCGCGCCGCGTCATATCCGGATGACGTCGACTGTGACGTCATATGCAGATAGCTGAAGCCATGGCGACCGGGCGTTAGCGTACTGCTGCGAGCGTGGCTGGCATAGAGGCGGCGAGCTGTTACAGCTGGTACTGTTGTTTTTATTAGTTTGTTATTATTTGTAAAAAGTCTTTTGAATCTAGAAACGACATAAAGTGTTGTAGGTTATCTTCCTGTAAATGTATAAACTTTTCACAAATATCTAACGGCAATTTTGCGTTAAAAATTCTAAGTATATCTTTGTGCGAGATTGGTTCATTTTACTTAAGTACTTTTCGCAGTATGACGGGTAGTGCCTAGTCTAGAATTTAATTGTTTAGGGATAAAAACCTATTTTCTAAATATCTCCTGAAAACAACGGAACAAATGTATAGATAAAAAAGAAAGGGCTCGTTCGAATCGTTCCCAAGTTTCATAGTATTCAGTCGTTTGTGTTGCCCATAGGGCTAAATTTTCTTGTCTGTATCCTGTCGTGAAGCGTATCTGGTGCAGATATGACCCGCATGACGACAGCACACCTTTGAAGGATCTAATTAACACAATTGGAGGTGGAGCATTCGTTTCTCCGATATAAGGCTGTACTTCCCTGTGTTTGAGTATTCTCTCCTCAAGCAAAGCATTGGGCAGCTTAGAGGTTGTCGGTATTTCGTACGATACATTGCTGGGTAACAAACAACTAAAAATCACAGAATTTTGTACGGCGTAGAAAAACAGTGGGCTTAGCACATTCGTTACAAATTTCGTTTCCAGTCGATGTTGCACATTGAACTATGCCTTTGACTGTAGATACTTCTTGCTACATGGTACGATTCTGCAGAGTCATCTGACCACACCATTCTGATAAATATTTATTTACAGTCTGTTCAAGCTGTTCGAGTCCTAAGTAGACAGACTCACCAGAATAGTCACAAGTCGACATTGTGACATTGATCGTTTCTCTCTCAATTCCATTGAGTTCAGAATTTAATTTATCATTTATCTCGGTATCTTTCGCTGTCAGTTATTGTGAAAAGTCGACAACAGTAATTTCGCACTGATGTTTAAACTATTTTTCCACTTTTGTCCCCGCTCATCGTGGAAAGTATTCACTTTATTTTCTAACTTTTTACTGTACCAGGTAATTGTTTTAGTTCTTTCGTCAAACCGGATATTACTCCCCGTATATCACTGTGCAATCTGCTGTAGTACGTCACTTGTTATTGCACTGTAAATACAAGTTATTATAATTGGCTGTTAAAGTCGCTAATTCATTGTATTGTTTTCCTCCCCGGTAGCTGAGAGGTCAGCGTGATGAATTTCCTTCCTGCGGGCCGGGGTTCCATTCCTGGCTCAGAGGATGGATGTTGTGTTGTCTTCAGCATCATTTCATCCCCATTCGGCGAGCAGATCGCCCAATGTGGCGTCGAATGTAATAAGACCTGCACTAAGGCGGCCGGACCTGCCCCTAAGTGGCCTCTCGGCCAATGACGCCAAACGCTCATTTCATTCCCATTGTATTGTTTTCACCTGTTCGGCGTGAAAAGTCTCAAAATCTTCACGTAACTCTTGTTTAGTTGATAAATCGTTTAAGTTTTTGGAACACAAGTGCAATCAGATAAGCAGGCAAACTCTTAGTTTGCAAATCGGATTCACGTGAAACATTCTCTATTGGAACATTTGCTTCACGTGAAACATCATCATTTTCAGAGACTGCATTTAACATTTCATTGAATGTCGTGTTCACACAGAAGATTCTCAGGTAAAATACACTCCTGGAAATGGAAAAAAGAACACATTGACACCGGTGTGTCAGACCCACCATACTTGCTCCGGACACTGCGAGAGGGCCGTACAAGCAATGATCACACGCACGGCACAGCGGACACACCAGGAACCGCGGTGTTGGCCGTCGAATGGCGCTAGCTGCGCAGCATTTGTGCACCGCCGCCGTCAGTGTCAGCCAGTTTGCCGTGGCATACGAAGCTCCATCGCAGTCTTTAACACTGGTAGCATGCCGCGACACCGTGGACGTGAACCGCATGTCCAGTTGACGGACTTTGAGCGAGGGCGTATAGTGGGCATGCGGGAGGCCGGGTGGACGTACCGCCGAATTGCTCAACACGTGGGGCGTGAGGTCTCCACAGTACATCGATGTTGTCGCCAGTGGTCGGCGGAAGGTGCACGTGCCCGTCGACCTGGGACCGGACCGCAGCGACGCACGGATGCACGCCAAGACCGTAGGATCCTACGCAGTGCCGTAGGGGACCGCACCGCCACTTCCCAGCAAATTAGGGACACTGTTGCTCCTGGCGTATCGGCGAGGACCATTCGCAACCGTCTCCATGAAGCTGGGCTACGGTCCCGCACACCGTTAGGCCGTCTTCCGCTCACGCCCCAACATCGTGCAGCCCGCCTCCAGTGGTGTCGCGACAGGCGTGAATGGAGGGACGAATGGAGACGTGTCGTCTTCAGCGATGAGAGTCGCTTCTGCCTTGGTCCCAATGATGGTCGTATGCGTGTTTGGCACCGTGCAGGTGAGCGCCACAATCAGGACTGCATACGACCGAGGCACACAGGGCCAACACCCGGCATCATGGTGTGGGGAGCGATCTCCTACACTGGCCGTACACCACTGGTGATCGTCGAGGGGACACTGAATAGTGCACGGTACATCCAAACCGTCATCGAACCCATCGTTCTACCATTCCTAGACCGGCACGGGAACTTGCTGTTCCAACAGGACAATGCACGTCCGCATGTATCCCGTGCCACCCAACGTGCTCTAGAAGGTGTAAGTCAACTACCCTGGCCAGCAAGATCTCCGGATCTGTCCCCCATTGAGCATGTTTGGGACTGGATGAAGCGTCGTCTCACGCGGTCTGCACGTCCAGCACGAACGCTGGTCCAACTGAGGCGCCAGGTGGAAATGGCATGGCAAGCCGTTCCACAGGACTACATCCAGCATCTCTACGATCGTCTCCATGGGAGAATAGCAGCCTGCATTGCTGCGAAAGGTGGATATACACTGTACTAGTGCCGACATTGTGCATGCTCTGTTGCCTGTGTCTATGTGCCTGTGGTTCTGTCAGTGTGATCATGTGATGTATCTGACCCCAGGAATGTGTCAATAAAGTTTCCCCTTCCTGGGACAATGAATTCACGGTGTTCTTATTTCAATTTCCAGGAGTGTATATACGTCCGTCTCAGGGCTCTATTCTGGTTCGGGCTCGGAAACATAAGAATTTTCTACCTCCACAGTGTCTAGGTCGCTTTGTTCAGCGTCCATTTCAACATCACTGTTCACGTGTAATGCCATTTTGTTCACTTTTCCTATTTGCACCACAACAAATGTATTTAATAACGTAATTTTGAAAAAAATTGTAAACACCAAGATTTGAAGCAATATCTACAGAATTATGGAGAGAATCAATAGTAGCTAGCGTAAGCAATTTGCTTCTTGGCTTTCACTACGAAACTGGACATTTGCCGTTATACAAAAGTTAAGCAAAGAGCAGCCATGTTGTGACACATACCTCATGAGACTTTTGTACATAAAATTAAATTAAATAAACGCTAATTTACGTTTATAAAACGACTGTCGAGAAGTGTTCTGATAATTTCAGTTGTACACACTGAAGCAGAAAGCTTGTTATGCCTAAAGTCTACAATTGAAGGAGCGATGCTGTCGCGTTATCTTCAACAACGTGTTTCTCATTTAAAATTGCTTTATACGTCTGTGTGCATTTTTATTTCGATTTCAAAATGATATTGATTTCGTCTCACACTGGTGACGCAGAATCCCATGAAAAATAAAAGAAAACAATTACACTTTTAGAATTCGCTTCTCGGTCTCGCAATTTATAACGAAAATTACCTGGTTCAGTTGACAATAAAAGATTTCTCTAAGTTATTTTGAGAGAGATAACCTGTATTTTAACGGCAAGACTTTGAAATAAAAAACTGAAACGGCGTAAGTGGTTTCCTTGGTCAGTCATAAATAGGAAGATGCAAGACCGTATATCAGTAGTAAAATTTTGAATAAAATCGTATTCAAGAAACCGTTCTTTGATTGATCATGCAAATCTGCATATAGGCGGTTATAATGGCAGCCGATCAATCACATCAACGTTGCAAAATTTCCACGTGGTGTCATATTACAAATTCAGAAACAAATAACAAGTGGGGTAGGACAAGGAAAATGTGACTGTTAGTAACAATTAGTATTGTCATAAAATGTAGAGCATGAGAAAGCACTGTACCTCGTTATTACATAGTATGTCAACGAAGAGAGAGACGACGAGAGAGAGTGAGTATGTCGGTCACAAAACAGGAGAGAGGGTGACTGCGAAAGAGATGAAATACCTCGCGAAAAGGAAATTAAAGTTCATCACCTGTTTCATATGATCCAGAGCCTTATACTACCTATTAATTTTGCCGGCCGCGGTGGCCGTGCGGTTCTGGCGCTGCAGTCCGGAACCGCGGGACTGCTACGGTCGCAGGCTCGAATCCTGCCTCGGGAATGGGTGTGTGTGATGTCCTTAGGTTAGTTAGGTTTAAGTAGTTCTAAGTTCTCGGGGACTTATGACCTAAGATGTTGAGTCCCATAGTGCTCAGAGCCAGCCAATTAATTTGGAAAAATGGCTATTACAACAATTCGTATTATAATCAATAACAATCCTGTTACATAAAGCCAAGTAAAAAACCTGTTAACAAAAATGACACACTGCTACAATGGTCTTCTGTTTTGTGCATGGAGTCGCGTTGTTTGAATACCGTATTACGTGGCAAGCGTCCGTGATCCCAGTTGCGCGGTCAGCACCGTGAACCATAATACCATTCAGTCCCTCGTTCAAGACCGACCAGACAACCCGAACCACTTCGCTTCGGAGCGCACCTTAGGCGGGAACCGAGGATGGTTTGTCCGAATATCATTATTCGGATGGTAATAAAAGTTGATATAAAAGTGAGATTTGAAATAGTGACGTTCTTTAAAGGTTCCTATTGAGAATTTATTGAGCATCACTGAAGATGAAACATGAACTAGGCTTTATCAAATGTTAAAGACTGAATGTAAGAGATTTGGCGCTCCACCTCCTGTGTCGGCCGCCAATCACATTATCACCCTACTAAACTGACGCAGTTTCGGGCGTAATTGGTAGTGACTGTACGATCTGTTGTTTTCATCTCATCCCATTATTTACGTGATGCCTCATCTGCGGTAAATTCAGCCACACTATGGAGTGAATTTTGGGAAGGAATCTTATGGCTCCAAAGCCAAAAACATCACAATGTGCCCACAACAGAGTTCAAACTGTCATAAAGGTGAATGGTGGAAACACCTCACATTAATGTCAATTAATGAGTTCAAGGTATCAAATAGTATACAGACGTCGTAGGACGGTCGCCAACACTGGAAGATAGAACGTTAGGGAGACATTTGTGCCTTGTGGACTATGGCCTATTGCCCACAAAACAAAACCAACGAAGACGCAAGCCTGCCTTGTGTTAGCGATCGTCATTTCTTTTGTGTTTGTGACTGATTCTTCGCAAGGTTTGCGGGTGAACTTCGTGAAGTTTGGAAGATAGGCAAGGAGGTACTGCTGGATGTGAAACTGTGAGGACGGGTTTTGAGTCGCGCATGGATAGCTCAGTCCGTAGAGGCAAAGGTCCCGAGTTGAGTCTCGGTCCGGCATACGGTTTTAATCTGCCAGGAAATTTCATATCAGCACACTCTCGCTGCAGAGCGAAAATTTCATTCCGGTGACATATTATTGTTGTTTGCTGTGATGCAGGTGTGGCGATAAGCGTAGAATGTACATTATGACGTACAGCCAAGGTTTTCAGTACGTACTCTATGTGATCAAAAGTATCCGGACCCTCCAAATCATACTTTTTCATGTTAGGTGCATTGTGCTGCCACCTTATGGAAGGTAGTCCGTATCAGCGACCTACTGTCATTAGATTTCGCGAGAGCGCAGAATGGGGCGCTCCCCGGTACTCACGGACTTCGAACGTGGTCAGGTGATTGGGTGTCAACTGTGTGATACGTCTGTATGCGAGATTTCAACACTCCTAAACATCCCTAGGTCCACTGTTTCCGGTGTGATAGTGAAGTGGAAAAGTGATGGGACACGTGCAGCACAAAAGCGTACAGGACGACATCGTCTGCTGACTGACTGAGGAGCGGTTCTAGGCGCTTCAGTCTGGAACTGCGCGACCGATATGGTCGCAGGTTCGAATCCTGCCTCGGGCATGGATGTGTGTGGTGTCCTTAGGTTAGTTAGGTTTAAGTACTTGTAAATTCTAGGGGACTGATGACCTCAGATGTTAAGTCCCATAGCGCTCAGAGCCATTTGAACCATTTGACTGACTGAGACTGCCCACTGTTGATGAAGGTAGTAATGCGTAATAGGCAGACATGTATCCAGACCATCACACAGAAATTCCAAATTGCATTAGGATTCACTACAAGTACTTTAACAGTTAGGCAGGAGGTGAGAAAACTTGGATTTCATGGTCGAGCGGCTGCTAATAAGCCACAAAATACGCAGCGAAATGCCAAACGACGCCTCGCTTGGTGTAAGGAGTGTAAACATTGGACGATTGAACAGTGGAAAAACGTTGTGTGGAGTGGTACACAATGTGACGATCCGATGGCTGGGTGTGGGTGTGGCGGATTCCCGGTGAACGTTATCTGCCGGCGTGTTTAGTGCCAACGCCGGCCGCGGTGGTCTCGCGGTTCTAGGCGCGCAGTCCGGAACCGTGCGACTGCTACAGTCGCAGGTTCGAATCCTGCCTCGGGCATGGATGTGTGTGACGTCCTTAGGTTAGTTAGGTTTAAGTAGTTCTACGTTCTAGGGGACTGATAACCACAGCAGTTGAGTCCCATAGTGCTCAGAGCCATTTGAACCATTTCTTTTTGTAGTGCCAACAGTAAAATTCATAATCGATGGTGTTATGGTGTGGTCATGTTTTTCCTGGAGGGGGCTTGCACTCCTGGTTGTTTAGCGTTGCACAGCACATGCCTACATTTATGTCTGAAGCAGTTTCTTGCTTCCCACAGCTAAAGAGCAATTCCGGGATGGTGACTGCATCTTTCAACACGATCGAGCACCTGTTCATAGCGCACAGCCTGTAGCGGAGTGGCTATACGACAGTAACATCCCTGTAATGGACTGCCCTGCACAGATGCCTTTTTGAACACCTTTGGGATGTTTTGCAATGCAGACGTCGTGCCAGGCCTCACCGACCGACATCGTTTCCTCTCCTCAGTGCAGCACTCCGTGAAGAATGGGCTGCAATTCCCCAAGAAACCTTCCAGCACCTGTTTGAACGTATGCCTGCGATAGTGGAAGCTGTCATCAAGGCAAAGGGTGCGCCAACATCATATTTTATTCCAGCATTACAGATGGAGAGCGCCACGAACTTGTAAGTAATTTTCAGCGAGGTGTCCTGATACTTTTGATCACATAGTGTACGTCTTGTACGGTTGCTGGGACAGTACCTTAGCAGCATTAACGGTCGCACACCATAGCGTACTGCGTGATTCACGCTACCGCTGTAGAGCTGGTGCGCGCCACGTCGTTTGTAAAACTGCCGAGTTGCTCGTTTCCCGTTGTACTCGGCCAATAGCGACCTGAACGGTTGGGCTGTTTACTCTCTGTGGCGGACGTGTTGACTGATAGCCGTCCCTGGTGCGTCCTCTGGAGCAATAAACCCCTCGCTGTTTACTCTCACTGTATTTGCTTCTGTGTACGTATCTCGGACATGTGCAGCAGTCTAGCGCCACTCAAATACACGCTTCTACTATGCGTCGCACAGAATGAATCTTGCACCCATTGTAGCTGTCTCTGATCTTTAAATGTAAACAGACAGGAATCAGGTTCATCACGTTTTGTCTCTCTCTTCGATTATCGGAATTTACATTTGTCGCCGGGATGGTATATTGATTTCTTGAAAGAACAATCTCCTCAGTCAGGTTACATCAGTACTTGGTACCGTCACTGCCATGCTATATGTCCTAGTAACGTGTGGTGGGAGACTACGCTGGACTAATGACCTAAATCGTTCATTCTTTGTATTTCACAAATTGTTGAATATATCAAATCGAGTTTTTAGATTATGATAATAGACAGAAGACACGTAATTTTATTCTACGTTTAAGCTTCTCATCGCGTGCATCAACGGAGATATTAACTAGACCACGTTTTTTTCTAACTGAATGACGTTCAATTAATCTAACGGCATTCTAAAGCTATTGGTTCAAATGGCTCTGAGCACTATGGGACTTAACATCTTAGGTCATCAGTCCCCTAGAACTTAGAACTACTTAAACCTAACTAACCTAAAGACATCACACACATCCATGCCCGAGGCAGGATTCGAACCTGCGACCGTAGCAGTCCCGCGGTTCCGGACTGCAGCGCCTAGAACCGCACGGCCACCGCGGCCGGCTCTAAAGCTATTGAAAGGAAGTGTACAGTACCGCTCGTTATTGTTGGCGTTGAAACTTTTGACGAAAATGTTGGGAAAAGGTGCTAAAGCAAAACGACAAGCCGTTTGGTATTGGCTATTGTGTTGTACACTTCGACGACTGGGTCTCCCAATCCAGCTTGCTTCGTTATGGGCAGCGTGAAGATATGTCTACTCAACTGAGATGTAATTCATCTACTTTTGTTCGCAGTTTGGACGGCAGATGTACAGGGTCAGCTTTGTTTGTTAGAAATTTAACGATAAGCTATGTTGTACAGCATCAGAAAAGGATCTGGAAAACTATATCACGTATGTAAACATGCCCATGCTTTGGTGACCAGTGTCTGTGAAACAAATAAGCAGAGATTTAGTTGTCAGTGTTTACACACCAACAGCCGAAGTCCAGCACCAACATTTATGGGCATTAGACATCGAAGACCTAAAGGACTCGACTAATATGTGAAGAAGTGCATGAATCCCGCAGGGCTATCCATAAACACTTTAGAGTAGGAGCAGGTGGTAAACAGCACGACGCAAGGCATCCCAGGTATTCTCAATAGTGTTCACGTCTGGGGAGTTTTGTGACGAGTGGAAGTCTTTAAACTCAAGAGGGTGTTCCTGGAGTCACTGTGTAGCAATTCCGGATGTGTGGGGTGCCGCATAGTCCTGCTGGAACTGCCCATGTTTGTCGGAATGCACAATGGACATGAATGTATGCAGGTGATCTGACAGCATTCTTACGTACGTGGCACCTGTCAGAGTCGTGCCTATACGTGTCAGAATCCCCTATCACACCAACTACACACGCCCCGAAACATGACAGAGCCTCCACAAACTTGAACAGTCCCCTGCTGACATACAGGGTCCATCGATTCATGAAGTTGTCTCCATCCGCTCGATACAATTTGAAATGAGATTCGTCCGACCAAGCATCATGTTTCTAGTCATCAACAGTCCAACGTCAGTGTTGACGGGCCTAAGCGAGGAGTAAACCTTTTTGTCGTACAGTCGTCAAGGGTACACAGGTGGGCCTTCGACTCCAAAAGGCGATATCGATGATGTTTCGTTGAATGGTTCGCACTCTGTCGACGGCCCAGCGTTGAGATCTGCAGCAATTTGTTGGTCATCGTTGGACCCGTTCCTGCAGGATCTTTTTCCAGCCGCGGCTATATTGGAGATTTGATGTTTTACCGGATTCCTGATATTCACGGTACACCCGGGAAATGGTCGTACGGGAAAATTCCCACTTCATCGCTACCTTGGCGATGCTGTGTCCTGCCGCTCGTGCGCCGACTGTACGTTCAAACTCTCTTAAATCTTGATAACCTGCCATTGTAGCAGCAGTAACCGATCTAGCAACTGCGCTTGACGCTTGTTGTCGTATACAGGCGGTGCCGACCGCAACGCCGTATTCTGCCTGTTTACACATCTCTGTATTAGAGTAAGCATGCATGTACTAGTTTCTTTGGCGCTTCAGTGTATATCCCGGAAAAATGTAGGAACGCGCGGGGGAATACTGATCCTATGAATTCTCTCTGAAGGCAGATTACGGTAAAGCAAACTTACTTTCACAGCATTTGTGGATTTACTGAAAGCTTCTGACAATGTTGGTTGCAATATACCTTTGAAATTCTGAAGGTAGGAGGAATAAAATACAGAAAGCGAAATGCTATTTACAACTTGCATAGAAACAGACTGCAGCTGCAAGTCTCGAGGGAGAGGAAAGGGAAGCAGTGGCTGAGAAGGGAGTGAGGCTGGGCATTGGCCTTTCGCCGATGTTATTTGTGGGGTCTTGCCCACTCGTTGCTTATAGGGTGCCTAAAGGGGATGGGTGCAGTAATGGCAGAGAATTCTGAGTTATGTTCTAACAAGGGAACCTCCCCATCGCACCCCCCTTAGATTTAGTTATAAGTTGGCACAGTGGATAGGCCTTGAAAAACTGAACACAGATCAATCGAGGAAACAGGAAGAAGTTGTGTGGAACTATGAAAAAAATAAGCAAAATATACAGTGGGTAGTCCATGCGTAAGATAGGCAATATCAAGGATAATATGACCCAAAGAGCGCCGTGGTCCCGTGGCTAGCGTGAGCAGTTGCGGAACGAGAGGTCCTTGGTTCAGGTCTTCCCTCGAGTGAAAAGTTTAATTTTTTATTTTCAGACAATTATCAAAGTTCTTGCACTCAAACATAATCGATTTCGCTCTCCAAAATTCCAGGACAAGTTCAAATTTGCTTGGACATATGCAGGATTTGACGGTCTACACACGGAAAAATTTGAAAACGTTAAAAACATATGCTTTGACAGAGCACAGGGAAAAGTGTGCGACTGTGAAACTGTTGCATTAATTTGTTGCACTTTATGTGACATACTCTTATGTTTTCATCACTTTTTTGGAAATGATTATCACATCCATAACAAAACCTAAATGGGGCAAGGTAGAAGAATCTTTTTACGCATTCGCCAAGTGTACAAGTTAGGTGGCTCGACAACATATTCCTGTCATGTGACGCACATGCCGTCACCAGTGTCGTATAGAATATATCAGACGTGTTTTCCTGTGGAGGAATCGGTTGACCTACGACCTTGCGATCAAATGTTTTCGGTTTCCATTGGAGAGGCATGTCCTTTCGTCTACTAATCGCACGGGTTTGCGGTGCAGTCGAAAAATACAGACACTAAACTTATTACAGTGAACAGATACGTCAATGAACGAACGGACAGATCATAATTTTGAGAAAATAAAGAAAGTAAAATTTTCACACGAGGGAAGACTTGAACCGAGGACTTCTCTTTCCGCAGCTGCTCACGCTAACCACGGGACCACGGCGCTTTTTAGCATGTACAATCATTCATATTGCCCATCTTTCCATGGACAACACAGTTTGTATATTTTGCTTACTTTTTTCATAGTTCCACCCAACTTCTTCCGGTTTTCTCGATTGATCTGTGTTCAGTTTTTCAAGGCCTATTCACTGTGCTCACTTACAACTAAATCTGGGGGGGGGGGGGGGGGGGGTGCGATGGGGAGGTTCCCTTGTAAGTTGGAAACATCTAGCTCTGCAGCTCTAAGCCAATGCGTGTGTTATCCAACCATGCAGAGAAATGCTTTTTCTGATGTCCTAAGGAGGAGTGTTCACAATGTTTCCCCTACAGCGAGTGCTTTCTTACTCTGCTCTACAAAACATACCTCGTTCTGAAAGTCTCTTCGGGTTTGCTGCCGGATCCTAAAATCCACTTGACTCGATATTTCGGCGATCCAACTGTTCGCCATCTTAGGAAATGCTGCTTCTGCTGATGAGTCCCGCTGAGTACTGACGTAAGATTGCAAAATAGGCCACCGTTCAGTACACGGCGCACACATTTTAAAATTCCCAAATATATTTCATGTGCAGTCAAAGTTAATGTCTTTGAAGGGGATGTTTCCAGTCCATTCGAAGATTGTAACTAATAATAAATAAACTAAATAATTGAAATCAGAACTTGAGTTATTTGGGTGCTCAATTTTCTATCACCGTCATGAAAATATCAAAATTAATAAATAAATAACAACTGATGCGTGACAGTAGAGGCAGGACGCTTACCAGCAAGGGTGATAGTGTCTGGGAAGGTGGTTCAATAATTTTAATATTCTGAAATACGAATGGCGATTTGTAAGTAGCAATAAAGAGTTTTAGTTACGATTCAACTAAAAACCCACTTAATGCAGACCTCTGAACCATTTACCTGAAAGAAAAACACTTAACTCCACTATATTTTTTCCTTTGCCATAGTGCTAGAGGGTAGGGCCTGGTGCTGAACAAGCCTTTATTTCGGCAATAACAGTGTCTTGCTCTTATATTCAACAGTGTCCAGGTAGACTGGCCAATTGCCAGAAAGTGAGGATATCACGTGTAGTTGCGTTGGAAAAAAATTATTTGAACAGTTTTCTACACTGATTAACTATGAGCCGGGAAATATTAGGTCGATCGGTAGGGTAATAGTGAGTACTGATTTGGCTTACTGGCGAAAGGTGGAAGTAATTACGTATGTAACCGGGGGACGAAACAGTACCTTCGCTATTAGTCACTAGCTTCCGATGGTGGAACAAATTATTATTTGGACAGTTATTAAGAGGTTAACGCGGACAGTTGCATCGTGAAAGATTCTCTCACAAAAGCAGTGTACCAAAGGCAAATCCTATTTGAAAGTAGAATACACTTAACTTTCCATGCTTAAGTTGAACTTAGGAAGTGTATTACTTGTCAAATCGATGACCCCAGTAAAATGATTTACATTGTCTTTTCAATGCAGCATTTTCCTCCTAAGATTGTGAAAAACTTTAATATTCAAAAGAGACGCGGCCGGCCGCAGTGGTCGAGCAGTTGTAGGTGCTTCAGTCTGGAACCGTGCTGCTGCTATGGTCGCATGTTCGAATCCTGCCTCGGGCATGGATGTGTGTGATGTCCTTAGGTTATTGAGGTTTATATAGTTCTGTCTAGGGGACTGATGACCTCAGATGTTAAGTCCCATAGTGCTTAGAGCCATTTTGAAAAGAGACGCGGGTCTGTAAGAGCCCAAAATGGTCATATTAACACTATTCAACAAGAGTCTGGAACAGTATCGTAAAATGTAGTCTACGATGCTAGAGGTCTCATTGGCCTAGGAACTTCATCCATTATCCAGATAGAGTTCACTTATTGGACAGTGTTTGATACGTGCATGCTTTTCGCAGTCATGTAAATATACAGCTGCCGCAGCGGCAATCCACGAGCAGTCCAGTATTAACAGCAGCTCCATTAAGTTTGTGTTCAGCACTGCAGTAACATGCGTCGTAAATGCACACAATACTTTGCTTAAGTCAGGGTAGTGACTTCACTTTCAGCAAGTCGTACAGAGTAAGATGTTGCCGATCGGTTACATGTTGCTCAAAGTGGCATGTCTAGGGTGTAGAGAAAGTACAGGGAGACGGGGAATGTGAACGATAGACCTCGCACTGATCATGCTCGTATAACAACACCAATGCTAGATCGTTTTCTTCAAGTGTCGGCTCGCAGGCAAGCTACTGAGGGAAATATTGGAAAAGACTTCTCCCAGGCAAGGGTGATTCCTGTCTCAGACCAAATACTGCTTAGAAGATTACATCAGGGTGGTCTTCATTCCAGAAGACCAATGAGAATTATTGGACTGAACCAAGGGAACCGACGCAGTGGAAGGACCTGGGCTCTTGCACATCAACATCGGACTATTGCAGAATGGAGTAATTTCATGTTTGCTGCCGAGAGCGGGACTGTTTTGCGATCGGACACTAGACGTGTTAGAATTTGGAGAAGCACTAGACGTCAGCAGGAGCTCCTATTTTTTCAGGGAGTCAGTCCGTTTGCAGATGGAAGGAGCTATCATAATGGAACGACCTCTCAAACTCTCATCTACGGCAATTTGACTGGTCCCCAATGCATCCATTGTGTCCTGCAATCCATTGTGAGACCCCACAGACGTGAAGTCGGGTGACAACTCCACCATAGTCGATGGCAGCGCTAGACACCACCGTATTCTAGCAGTGTTTTGGTATCTTCAGAGACGCAACGTTAACCGAATGCATTGGCCAGCACATTCCCCAGACATGAATGTAACTCAGAATACATGGGACCTGTAGAAGGTAGTCATCTCACAGCGTTAGAATCCACCTGACGATATTGAAAACTTAACTGAAGCTGCCATTGAGGAGTGGGACATCATACCCCGAGATAAACTTGGTGGTTTAATTCAGAGCATGCGTCGCAGAGTGGAAGAACGTATCCGGTGCAGCGAGTAGACACTCATTACTAGAGACTAGTAACCATCATCATGTGTTAAAGATTTCCATTGATTTCGTTTTCAAGATGTGCACTTAGGATAAAGTCTCATTTGCTTTGTGATAATTTTTTTAACCGACCACAATATTTCTTGTTTTCAGAAGGAAACATTTATTTTGTTAATAATATATTGCTTAAACCTCAGAGGGTGTACTATAAGAAGTCATAGTAGTAGACTCTATGATATTCCAAACATTAGTTGAAGTGTGTATTTTGCATTTAAGAGTGCTGTCTCACATTTCCACCCGTCATCGGTTGCCGCAAACTAATATAAAAAAAGGAAAGATGTAACTCACAGCACTTTTACTGAAATCGGATTTCTAACCTGTACGTCTCCTTCCTCAGAGTTTTTCCCGCGCTTTAGTGGGGACTGCTCTTTTAGCTCACTGTCTCCTTTTCACGTGAAAATATATTTGGTCAGGGCGGTGGTCAGCTGCCTTCAGGTCTCTGTGAGCATTTATCGTGTTGTTAGTTACCAAAAAGAGCTTATGTGTTTCGTTAATATTGGGGTCAATCTGTCTTGCAAAAAATCTTAATCAGAAAACACGAACAGCGGTAAATGCAAGGCATTGCTCAGGAGTCGATCGTTGGACAGGCTCATTAACGATGCAGAATATCTGAAACGTGTTACAACAAGTGATGAAAAAGCCGGTTACGTGGGATCAAAATGAAGGTCATGCCCACGGTGTTCCTCTATTCTACCCGAACAGTGCACCTAGAGATCTTGCCACAAGTCGTTAAGTAAAGAGTGCTACTTACAAGTCCAACATCATTTTCGAGAAGAAATCCGATGGAAAACGTCAGGGTTTGTGCCGAAACAATTCGTGGATTTTACATCACGATAATGCTGTTGCTTACGCGTCATTGCTTATTTGTGAATTTTTGGCCAAAAGACAATACTATAATGATGGCGAACCTTCCATATACGCCAGAGATGTCTACATGCCGCTTACTCTGTTCCCCAAAATACCTAAAAAACCCTAAAGGAGAGTCGTCTTACAAGCATAGACGAGAGAGCTACCACAAAGCTCGAGTGACAGAAGTAATTCGAGGAACAGTAAAAGCGATGGTAAAACTTTATATAGAATGGTTTATAAGGAAATGATACAGACGAGTAGATATTTACTCTGTTAGAAAAATCGGTGTCCCCAGAGACACCAATCTCCGTTAATGATCACTTGCTATCTGAAAAGGATCACCGAGGGAGGCGGCAGTGGTTAGCGCACTGGTCTCGCATTCGGGTGAACGACGCTTCAAACCTGCGTCCGGCCATCCGGATTTAGGTTTTCCGTGACTTCGCTAAATCATTTCAGGCAAACGCCGAGATGGTTCCTTTGAAACGGCACAGCTGACTTCTTTCCCCATCCTTCCCTAATCCGATGGGATCGATGACCTATCTGTTTGGTTCCCTCTCCCAACGAACCAACCTACCAACCAAAGAAGTTCTGTTGGATTAAGAACAGTTTACATCCCATAGGGGTGGGAATGAAAGAGGGGTGACACTGAAGCACAACTCATGGGCGCCTGGAAAACTTTTTGAATGAAATTTAGGATATTCGTGACCCATTTACTGCATAAAAATACTGTGCAACTAAGATTCCCCACCGTCTCCATGGGTGGTGCAGTTGTTGACAAGGAGTGACCTAAAAATCTTCGAAAACCGTCTATCGGTGTTTGTTTCCTGTATTTTGGTGACTTCTGTTGTTCAGTTCGCAAGTATGACTACTGCCACGAGCAATTAATCTCGTCAACCTGTTTCGGTGTTGCTAGTCCCCCCTGGGCGCATCGTCATATGGCGGATCGAGGAACGCTCAGTAGATATAGTGGCTACGGAGGAAATAGAATACTCGTGGCCAACAAAAACTACCATGGCCAAGGGCGGGTCAAAATGGGCATCCAAACATAATGCCCTAGTCCTGCAGTCTGGGGTTTTTGCAGAGGGTTACTACCCCGCTCTCACAGAAGGATACATTGCTCAGGACTCCCAAGAGAAGCCTCGAAATCGGGGATATCTGCACTGGAGTTGGACGCGGCGAGAGAAAGCGGTCTTCGCTTTTGGAACCTGGAATGTAAGGAGCCTACACCGGCCAAAACTGCAGAGAATGTGAAGAAGGTGTTAGCGACTTTTAAGCTGAACGTTCTTGCTCTCCAGGTGAATAGACAGAATGATACAGGATCAATCAAGAAAAAAATTGGGGATATCCAGCATACAAACTGTGGCGAGCGGCATGTGTGAGATAGTTGTTGCTATGTACATGACGCTGTAATAAAAGCAATGAAAGAGTTTAAGCCCCTCTGCAACAGAATCTCCCACATTGCAATCGCTTTTCTGAATAGTGACGTACCCCTGATTAAGGCACACGCGAACTGCAGGATAAGGAGCAATTTATAAAGGAGAAATTTTACACTCAATCGGACTGTGTGTATAATTCGTTGGAAACCAGGATGTTAAATCGTACTGGGAGATTTGAACTGCAAATTGGCTGTAGAAGAAATCTATAAACCGATGATCGGTAATGCGTGTCTGCACCAAGAAAGCAGTGACAAAGTCACCCACTTCATCAAGTTCAAAATTGACAATAATATCTTCATTATGAGTACAAAAAACATATGTAATTATATAAAGGGAGACGGATCGCACCAAATGGGAAAACTATAAATAAGAAACATCACGATCGTCTTTAGAAAAGGCGTGCAAACACCCTCAAAGATATGTAAAGAGGAGCAGATTATGACACCCATCACTTCATAGTGAAAATTAAGAGAAACCTTAAATTTAATAAGCTGTTCAGACTAGGTAAAAGGGCCACAAATTACAATAAACACAGATTACAAGAGACAGGGATTAAAGGAAAATGCGACACAAAATTAGAATATCTAAGTAACTGTGTGGTGTAAAATTAAGGAAACAGTAAACGGGATAGCACCCGAAATTCTAGCCAAACGAAAGCGGTGAGATAAGGATTAATTCAGTCAAGACCAGAAAAATGCTGAAGAGAGAAGGTTGACAGGGAAGGGGTGGTTAGGAAATATGAATGGTGTGGATTTATAAGGCAGTTATATCAGAATAAGGATGGATACAGCAACCACACTAAGGAAGAAGAAAGGAACTTATAGAAAAAATTGAAGAGGGCTGTATCTATCACAGGACACGACAAATGTACCAAAAATGATAAAAGTAATACAGAAATATAAGGAAAAGGAAACATTTGTTAAAAATGCTTAAGGGAAAATACTCACGAAGAATAATTAAGTAGAAAAGCGATGGTCAGAGTACTTCACAGAAGTACTAAATTATGATGACCCCATTCAGTCACTTCCACGTGAGTTACCAGACACCGCAAACTGCAAAGTAGTTGCCCCCAATGCAGAAATAGTAGACAAATAATCAAAAACATAAAGAACAATTAGGCCTTCGGTAAAGATAAAATTACTAGGAGAGATGACAAAATTGGAGGGCTAATACTCCTTAAAATAATATCAAAACTTTTAAAGAATGTCTGGAAATATGACAGATTACCTGACGACTGGAAAATATCTGCAATCTCCCCTGTACTAAAATAGAACGATATGATTATTATTGAAGGATTGCGCTCCATAATGTAAGATACAAAATTTTATCACACTTTCTACTTAAGAAAATGATCCCAATAGCAGAGTCAGTTACAGGGAATTATCATTGAGGTGTCAGAAGGAAAATATCGACTATAGATCGCCTTTTTATGTTTAGATTGGTAACCGAGAAAGGTTGGAAACGTAACGTTGATATTTACGTGGTGTTTTTACCTTTAACAAAAGCTTCTAATAGCCTACTTAGCGGCACTATCACAAATCCATTAAAAGAGTTCCAGTTTCCATAAAAGTTAGTAAAGATAGTACATATGTATTCAGAGGAAACGTTTTGCTAAGTAAAGGTCACTACAGGAATTTCAGAACAGTTTGAAGTCGGAACTGGTCTTCTATAAGGAAACAAATTATCTGCAATACTGTTAGACTTAATTTTAGCCAAAAATTGCACCTAACTTTAATTAAACTGTGTAATATCACAATGAAATATTTCGTACATGTGCGCGATGTTGCTCTAACAAGTGGCAGCACATACGAATTGCAGCTCATGGCATGTTATTACAGAAATATAGCAAGAAAAGCAGGATTACTAACTAACAAGGATAAAACTGAGTATATGGTCGTGAGCATGGCATTGATCAAATCCCATTGTTGATCGTTCATTTTAATGAGAGAACACATACGAATATTTAAATATTTGGAAAGAATTTTCAGCGGATAGAGTAGAATGGAAATTGAAATTAAGACATCCATCACAATAGCAAATAGATTGAATTTGGGTTACGGGATGTGCTGTGCAGTAGAGAGGCTAGGACGGTTTTTAAAATCTGTCTACCAGAGTCCAAGTCGCCCCATGTCTCGGAAACATTTCAAGTAAGGAAAAAAGATGGATAAAGCCTGCTAGTTTTCAAGAGGAAGATATTAAGGAAAATATTTGGTCACAAGAGGGACACCCATTCACAGGAGTGGAAGATACTGAAAAGGCCAGGAACCCGCAAACATGTACTCACAAGCTGATATTGTACAAAGGGTGTAGAAGAGCGGATTGATGTGGGCAGGAAATTCAAATTGGATGGAACAGGAAAGAATAGCATAAGTAACATTCTGAGGATTTTTGGAAGGCAGAAGGAGCCATGGAAGACGACAGGCAAGATGCATGGATGTTATTAACAGACGTACAGAGGCGATGGGCCAAAGGAAAGGAGAATGGACCATGGAACAGAAATGATTCCGGGAGTAATGTAAAGAATGCATATAATCTCTCATGTCTGAGCAACAATAAAGAAGAAGGTATTTCAGGACCTAACTTCAAGTCACAGGGCTGGATACGACATGTAAATTTAACATCCTGTCTGGAGTCTTTTGTTGTAAAACAGCAGATAGTCAAACATATGTGTGTGCACTATTTATGACATGCACGTATGATCAACATCTCCTTATAAGCTCCTGGATAGATTTCAAACAAACATGATACACATTTTACTAAATGTCTTTAAAGCATTGTGGGGACAAAAACCACCAACCTCCTGTTTGGGTTGGTGTGAGTGTAACAACGTGCTGATGGACAAAGGATGGAGTGAGGATGGGGTGGGCCGATGGAAAGGAAATGAGGGGATGAGGAGATGAACAAAGGGGGAGAGGAAAGGAGAATGAGACAGTGAAGGAAGATAATGTGACAGAGGGGGGGGGGAGGATGAGGTGGACAGAGAGGGATGGGTGGAGGACATAGAGAGAGACAGGGGTGATAGACAGAGAGGAGGAGGCGATGGATAGGGCGCGAAGTGGATGGAGATGGGCAGAGAAAGAAGTGTCGAATAGATGGGGAACAAGACGAGCGAGGAGGAGATGGACACACACAGATGGAAGGAGGAGGTACGCAAGTGGAAGATTGGAATAAATAAATACCCATGCATTTCATGGTTTCTTAGCTTGTTTAACGTAAATGAAAAGATATGAGGAAAACGGCCTGATACGAACAGGCCTTCCTACTGGAAGACAGACGTGCTTTTGAAAAAGGCTTTATGCCAACCGAGTGATCACGATGATTGACGCCTATTGAAGAGGCAGAAGGTTGACCATGCAATTCTTGTTTCAATGTAACGCACTGTATATGTCAACCTGAATATGTTTATTAAATGTACTGTGATTCTTTATGGCCTATGAAAATGTAATGAGTAATTCATGAGAAGCTGGAAACAATGCAAGGGACACGAGTAGGATAACTACGACGTGCCTTAGAGAGCAATTAATTGCCTTAAAGTAGAATCCGTGGGCTCAGGCAGTCTGTCCGGGACCCTAGTCATCTATGAGCACATATAGAGTGTAATCAGTGAAATTCTGCGGTTTGGTAACGCATATGAGGTCGACAAACTCTGTTATACGTGTCACGTATGTCACACGTGGTTGCAGCAGGAGCTATGGTCTCCAGTGGGGTGGAGTGTATTCATAATCACTGTGACGCTGTGATGATGTACAGCGGCTCAGTCAAGGAGAGTCTGGTGAAACATCATTTTTCATGAGACGATGACACCATTGCTACGTCAATCAAAGGACGTCAGCTATTTGCATGTCATACCAGTTTGTGAAAAGGCTAAATTAAGTATTGTCAGTTCAGCTTACTGTAGTAATCTCCGTTAATACGATTTACTTCAATGTTGTATAGCAATCCGAGAAAACAGCTTCCTAGGCACTCTATATTAAACAAGTGGGTAGGATACTCCATTGGCGCTCTAGTTATCAGAAGAACCCAGTGTCTCGTGGAAACGGAATTTTCCTTCATGTTTTGCTGGCACCTTAATTCTCTCTTGTCTTTACTTTGCAGGGATGTTTACTTGCCTTAACAGTCTCTTTTGCTAATCAATGTTTTCAGGTGGGCATTGCAGAAATTTACTTTGCTTTTTTACTTATTTTTATTTCTTTCCGTATCGGTTTCTTGCATTTATCTGTTCCAAAATTCCCACCCCACCTATCCAACCCACTGCTCAGACATCGCAGCTGCAAGTATTAGGTGCAACACAGTGAATGCATATGTTTCAGCTCCAAACTCAGTAAATATGTACTGTCAACAAGGTGCAGCAACTACTGGCCAACGCTGCGCACGTAACAGAACAAGCACCATCTACAGCAACGCCTACAGCTATACCACCTTTTCACCAATTTCGTGAACAAGAACAGGAATAGCTCGAGTGGTGGCAATAGTTTGTCGCCCACATACTTGATCACAACATACAGGTCCTGCGAAACCATTACTTTCTTTCAACACTAGGCATTCCAGTGTTCTGCCCCAAAAGAAAAAAACCTGTTCCCTAATACCATTCCGAGTTAACTGTAATATGAACGGGTTGTAGATTTGCGCAGTAACTATTGTGACCAACACGTGAATATAGCAGCAGCTAGGTATCAGTTCTTTAATTGTAAACAATGGCAGGAACTTATCGCGTGCGGGCAACAGATTTGCAAGGTATCACAAGGAAATGCTTGAGGTACTTTATATTCAGACGCTATTTTGCGTGATGTGATCATGCACAATGCACCTGATGTTAAACTCAGAGAACGGATTTTGAAACATTCCAAACTGTCATTTCAGCAGGTAGCGCAAATACTAGATCAGTACGGTTCAGGTGTCATATCTGCCGATAAATTTAAGCAGGCAGCAATTTGCTGCATTGATTCCCTTGTTTGCAACCGGCCCATTCAGTGGCAGCCTGCACTCGCCATGCCTCGGAAACACCTCTCTACGCAGACTACGCAGCTCACTAAACGGGTGGCTACGCAGGTGAACAAAATTAAGTATTGTGAATTTTAAAATTTTCCCGGCGAATTGACTGTTCAAACAAATTTCGGGCTTGCAGCCGGTCGTCGTTCAATACTTCTTCCTCTGCGTCCAATAGTGAGCAACATTGGAGCTCCTACATATGATTTAGCTAAACATCTCCCTTCCTTACTGAGACCTTTTGTAGGCAAGTGCTCACATCACATACGAAACTCAGCTGATTTTATCAATAGACTGGGGGCTCTTCGTCTTAGCAGCGTAGACCTTCTAGTAAGTTTTGATGTGGTCTCACTTTTTACAAAAGTTCCTCTTGCAGATTCTTTGACACTGATTGGTAACATGTTTCCTGTTGATATCACTGCTTTGTTCAGGCACGCACTTTCCTCAACTTATTTTATGTTTAATCAAGAATATTTTGAACAGACTGACGGTGTCGCCATGGGTAGCCCCCTCTCTCCTTTGGTAGCCAACCTTTTTATGGAGGACTTTGAAGAGAGAGCGCTTGAAACAGCTGCCCTGAAGCCAACAGTTTTTTGGCGGTATGTGGATGACACTTTCATAGTGTGGCCTCATGGAGAAGATAAATTAATGGAGTTTCTACATCACCTCAACTCCATTCATAGCAACATCCTGTTCACCATGGAAATAGAGAAAGATGGTTGTTTGCCTTTCTTGGATGTCCTGGTTCGAAGGAAGAATGATGGTTCTCTAGGGCATTCAGTTTACCGGAAACCCACTCATACTGATTTGTACCTGCAAGCATCGAGTTGCCATCACCCATCGCAAACCATGAGTTTGCTTAAAACGCTTGTTCATAGAGCTCATACTGTCTCAGATCTAGACAGCTTATCTCAAGAACTCGCCCATCTAAAGACAGTATTCAGCGAAAATGGGTATTCCATCCGGCAGATTAGCAGGGCACTAACAGTTAAAACTAAGAAGCAGGATGTGAATAAGGAGAACATGCCGGAACAATCTTTAGCTTTTCTTCCTTTCGTTGGCAACACTTCGTTTAAAATAGCAAGAATCCTCCGAAAATTTCAGGTAAAAGTGGTTTTCCGCCCACCATCGAAGATTGCGGACCTTGTGGGATCAGTTAAGGACAATCTGTTACTACGAAAGGCCGGAATTTACAAGATACCGTGCCAATGTGGTATGGCTTACATAGGTCAAACCACACGCACCGTGAAAGAACGCTGCACTGAACATCAGCGTTACACCCGCCTTTTGCAGCCAAGCAAGTCCGCTATTGCTGATCATTGTATTTCTACTGGACATTCAATGGAGTATGAGAAAACAATGATTTTGTCTACAGCAACGTCTTTCTGGGACTCCATTATTAAAGAATCCGTAGAAATACGACTGGCGGAAAATCTGTTAAACCGTGACAGCGGCTACCAGCTGGACAGTGCATGGAATCCCATCATCTCCACGATTTGCTCAAATCGAAGACGACAGAGTGCGTCGATGGCCGTGGCAAACAGCAACGCAGAGGGCGACTGAGTTCCGCTATTCCACCAGCGAAGGCGCGGCCGGCGGGCAGTGTTGGTTCAACTATCAAGTTTTCGACGCATGCGCAGAATAGTTACAGTACGCTATATATTGCGGAGCGGAGAACTTTATCGCCAGTCTGCGACGGCTCACCTGAAGATGACTGGCAGGTGCCCAGTTGAAATATCGTGCGAAGTATTGAACGACGACCGGCTGCAAGCCCGAAATTTGTTTGAACAAAATTAAGTATTGCCCTCGGTCTTGTTCAAGGCACAAAGGCCAAGATTGCCCCTCCTGACACGTTCAGGCAAGAAAGGACACATTCGATCCATGTATTTGGAATAGAACAAACATAATAATTTAGCCCACTCACAAAAACCCAGTCACAAGGCCCATGTCAATAATGTAAAATATTCAGAGCCTGCAAAAGGCATTAGCAAATCTAGCTAGCATGCCGTTTCTTTGGTGCTATGCTAGCACAACAAACCTTTTGTTCATTAACTACTGTGTGGGAAACGTGTGAAATTTCATGTTGACAGGGCTGCCTCTGTCACATTGCTAAATCCTCACACATCTGAACTGTTAGGCTCCCCAAACCTGTATAAAATTCAAATGGTTCAAGTGGCTCTGACCTCTATGGGACATAATATCTGAGGTCATCAGTCCCTTAGAACTTAGAACTACTTCGACTAACCTAAGGACATCACACACATCCATGCCCAAGGCAGGATTCGAACCTGCGCCCGTAGCGGTCGCGCGGTTCCAGACTATAGCGTCTACAACCGCTTGGCCACAATAGCCAGCATCTGTCTCAAACTAGCACACAACTGACAGCTTATAATGGACAAGATGTTCCTATTGTCAGAAAATGTACTTTTTCCATCGTGTGTCGCTTGCATACGCGAACTTTGGCTTTTACGGTGCTACAATCACGCGAAGGTCTTGATTCATTTTATTTGTTTGGCTGTAACATTCAGGACCATGTGTTGTCAGTGTCTACATTCAACGCAACAGACAGTATAACTACCTTGCTTAAAGAATTCCCAGACTCTGTTCTGAAGGTTTAGGCAAGACTAACAATTTTGTTGAACATATTACTCGGAAAGACACTGCTCAGACGAAATTTTGCCGGGCCAGAACTGTTCCCATTGTGTTACGCGACAAAGTCGCTGCTGAACTTAAAGAATTGTAAGAAAGCGGATGTATTGCCCCCATACTAACTAGTCAATGGGCAAGTCCACTGACTTTGCTCCCCAAACATTCAAGATGCATTCGCCTCTGTGTTGACTTTAAGTCTACACTCAGCCCACAAACTGTCTTTGATACTTACCCATTGCCACCCCCAGAGGATTTCATGGGCAGATTAGGCGCTGGTCGCGACTTACCAAAAATTGATTTGTGCGACACGTATCTTCGACTACGGTTCGATGAACACTCTGAAAAAGTGTGTGTAGTAAGTGCACATTTGAGTTTGTTTAAATATTTGGATTTGTCTTTTGGCAGTGCTTCCGCACCAGCCATTTTCCAACGGTATTTGGAACAGCTGACTGCACTATTACCAAACTGTAAAACTATTTGAATGATATAGTCGTAGCAGAAGAATGGTGCAAATTTGCGTACTCTGTTTGGTGTGTCATCTGATGCAGAACTAAGGTGTAGACTGGAAAAGTGTGATTTTCTTTTAAATCTGAGTTGCAGTATGTTGGTCGTGTCACAAACAGTCAAGGTCTACATCCTTTGCAGTTGCATTTATTATCCATAACAAATTTGGCATTTCCTCGCAATATCACAGAATTGCAGTCAGTCTTAGGGAAAATGAAATATTATATTTGGTTCATACTGAATGATGTAACACCACATTTCGAAATCTCCTATTCTCTACTTGTCTAAACTATTTATCGTCCATGTTTCACTTCCATACATGGCTACACTCCATACAAATACTTTAGGAAACGACTTCCTGACACTTAAATCAATACTCGATGTTAACAAATTTCTCTTCTTCAGAAACACTTTCCTTTCCATTGCCAGTCTACATTTTATTTCCCTCTACTTCAACCATCAGTTATTTTGCTCCCCAAATAGCAAAACTCCTTTACTACTTTAAGTGTCTCACTTCCTAATCTAATTCCCTCAACATCACCTGACTTAATTTGACTACATTCCATTATCCTCGTTTTTCTTTTGTTGATGTTCATCTTATACCGTCCTTTCAAGACACTGTCCATTCCGTTCAACTGCTCATCCAAGTCCTTTGCTGTCTCTGACAGAATTACAATCGGCGAACCTCAAAGTTTTTATTTCTTCTCCAAGGATATTAATACCGACTCCGAACATAACTAATGATGAATGATGAGGTATTGAATAGAATTGGGGAGAAGAGGAGTTTGTGGCACAACTTGACTAGAAGAAGAGACCGGTTAGTAGGCCATGTTCTGTGGCATCAAGCGATCACACATTTAGTATTGGAGGGCAGCGTGGAGTGTAAAAATCGTAGAGGGAGACCAAGAGATGAATACACTAAGCAGATTCAGAGGGATGTAGGCTGCAGTAGGTACCGGGAGATGAAGAAGCTTGCACAGGATAGAGTGGCATGGAGAGCTGCATCAAACCAGTCTCAGGAGTGAAGACCACAACAACAACAAGCGAATGCTGCACAAATCGAGGCTCCATTGCATCGCTTACGTCGCAATAATGTCCCGTTTGCTTGACAGATGAATGCCAAATAGCTTTTCAAAAATTTAAAGATGCACTGCTAAGTGATCGATGTTTAGTTCACTTTGATCCTGAAAAACCATTGTATTGCTAGTTGACGCTTCCTCTTACGAAATTGGAGCAGTGCTTTCGCACAGAATTGGTGATAAAGATAGGCCTGTTGCTTTCGCATCAAAAAGGCTGTCCAAAGCTCATTGTAACTATTCACAAATTGCGATAGAGGTTTTGATTATCGTGTATGGTGTCACCAAATTTCACACTATTTGTATGGCACAAAATCTTCCTTAATAACGGATAACAAGCCGCTAATGTCCTTGCTTCATCCGACGAAACCGATTCATTTACGAACTGCCCAAAATTTGCAACCATGGAATATGTTGTTGTCTCAATAGCAGTACGAGATTGTGTATCGTCCGTCAGCTCAACATGGTAACGCGGACGTACTTTCACATCTTCCGATTGGCTCTGACTCAGACTTTGACGCTTCTGCTGCATCTTGATGTAACATTGATTCTCAGAATTCTGAATTGATTCAATCCTCCCCTCTGAACTATAGGGAAATTGCACAGGCCGCGGAAGATGGTACGGATTAGAACATTATGCTGACATATATTCGCACATCTTGGCCTCGTTTCTTGCACAGTATAATGAATTCTGTAGAGCGCCGATATTTTTCACGTCGGCATAGCCTTGCAGTACAGAAAGGTGTGATTCTTGTTCAAAGTGACTGCGGACAGTCACGTGTGTTAACCCCTAAAGCGTTGCAAATAAAAGTGTTGCAGTTACGTCACCAAGGACTCTGGGGGACTGTTTGTACAAAGCAGTAAGCGCCTCGAAACTGTACTTGATATGGTATGGACAACCCAAATAAAACAGATGACGACACCGTGTCACGCGTGTACGAAAAATCAGTCCGCTCCTCCTCAAAAATTCTCTGCTTGGTCTAAGTCGCAATCGCAATGGCAATATGTGCACATAGACTTCGTGGGACATTTTTGGAACACTCGTTGTTTGATTGTGGTTGACACGTATAGCAAGTCTCCTTTTGCTGTGCCAATGAACTCGACAATGTCACGCCGCACAATTCACGTGTTCTCCTCCATTTTTTTGCCTCGAAGGCTTACCTGAAGTAATAGTGTCACACTGTGGACCTTACTTCACTTCAAATGGATTTGAAAAATTCTATGAACGCAATGGCGTACAGCATGTAACTAGTGCACCGTTCCATCCACAGTCAAAGGGCGAAGCGGAACGTTTTGTCAGAACCTTCAAGCAACAGATGGGCCAACTTCGCTCCGCACACACCAGGGATCAAGCATTGCAACTGTTTATTTCCTCCTATCGTTGGCACCCACGAGATGGACCATCGGCGGCGGATTTACTTCACAGCCGCCGCCATCGGACGCTGCTCCACCTTCCTCAGCATCCGAAGGAAGGTCGCAAGTATCGCTTCGCGCCACGTGATGTTGTCTTTTACAGGGTTTCAGCGGCAGCAGACGGCGGGCGCGAGGCAAGATAGTCCGGCGACTTGCAGCTGGCATTTTATTTCAGGTCCAGATGGCTTGCAGCCCCGACATCAAAATCGACTTCGCTACTGTCATGTGCACGGTGATCCTTCTATGTCTCTTCCCCCAGATTCACGGATCCAGACGAGAGCGCGGCCCCAGCAGCCGCCAGAGGGTGTCATCACGACACCGCGGGACGAAGCCTTCGCTTTCTCCGCCTCCTCTCGTCCTACCAATGGAGTCGGATCCGCCCACACCACAACTGCTGTCGCCTTCCACATCTGGTTATTGGCCTCCTGAGATGGACGCGTACCCTTCTGGTCGTTTCCGGGGGACGTCTCCGCCAGAGCGAAGGCCAGATGGTAGGGTACGGCCAGAAGCTTGACGTCCCCTGCAGCCACAGCTTCCGGTCCAGCGCTCCCTACACGATGACGGTCCGTTGTTTTGGTGAGGGAGGGGGGGTGAGGTCTGTACGCGAAGAGCAAATAAGCGACGTTCCAGCCATCCTCGGCCGCACTGGAGGAGCGCCACTAAAAGACGAGCTGTCATCCTAACGCATTAGTCGTGACTTACGTGTTGTTCGCATGGAAATTGTATATATCGAAGGACATTGATTATTTGCATGTCGCCAATGCCTGCGACATCTGTTTGTGAAAAGGCAGGGTTAAGTACGTGAATTCAATTTTATGTAATAAATTCCTTTAACAAGATTTGCCTGAATAGTGTCTAGCTGTTCGAGAAAACAGCTTCTTAGGCACCCTACATTTAAACTAGCGGGCAGGATTCCACAGTAACATGTTTAGAAAGAGAAAAAATACACCGCGTAACCCAGTGCTAGAATGAAATGAGATGCGTGTAACTTTATCTCCGAAAGGGCTATTTAAGTATTTGTAGTAATGTGTGTGGTACTCTCTTCTGCCATTAACAAATGTTCCATTAAAACTTAGAGTATCCCATGGCGAACACATGGATACGGACTCCATGTTGACATATAAATGTAATTTGTGTACGAAGAAAAATGTACACAGTAATCATGTGGTGAATTGGAATCAGATGCATGTAACATACGTCCCAGATGACTGTCAGGGCACTTTCAGTACAGTGATGCTCTGTACGGTACTTCTTTCCATAATTAACAAATTTTTCATTAAAACTACAGTGTTCTGCACCATAAAAATGTGATGTCACCGCCAGGCACCATACTTGCTAGGTGGTAGCCATTAAATCGGCCTCGGTCCGTTAGTATACGTCGGACCCGCGTGTCGCCACTATCAGTGATTGCAGACCGAGCGCCGCCACACGGCAGGTCTAGTCTAGAGACTCCCTAGCACTCGCCCGGTTGTACAGCCGACTTTGCTAGCGATGGTTCACTGACTACATACGCTCTCATTTGCAGAGACGACAGTTTAGCATAGCCGTCAGCTACGTCATTTGCAACGACTTAGCAAGGCGCAATATTCTTCAAGAATGTATTCTGAACTGATAATATTGTGGATCAAGTACCGTCAAGAGCGACGTTCATCATTAATGGATTAAAGTTAAGTACCAAGTAGCTACGTCCGCTTTCTGAATTCTAATTCCTTGTCATGTTCCAGACCTCACGTCAGTATTGTTCTTCCCTTCTCTCGCCGGCCTGCGTGAGCTAAAACGCGTGCATTTCGGCCTCCTCTAGTAACACGGTGTTGGCTCTTCAGCCAACACAACAAAACATCTCATACTGATTTTTGAAATTTTTTTCAATATCACTAGAATTAAGACAGGATCATACGAGAACAATTTGTTACCATAGTTATAAATCAGAGCTTAAAAACCCGGTTCTTTTTACAGTGGGAAGATATAAACATTCTTTCCAAACATTACGTGTCACATGTATCCGTTCTGATTATCCAAATCCCTAAGCTAGTAGTCATCCATAGAATTTCTCTAGAGTGTATAGAGTGACTAGTGTTAAAGTACCGATACATGATATCATCTTTCCGTACAACATGTAGTGCATATGTTATGAAATCAAGCACCTTCAGTTCTTTACCCTAAAGTAATTTCACATCTGGACGTAGGAAGCAATCGGATTTTCCTTTTCTCCCTTTAATACACCCCGGTACAGAATTTAGTCGCTACTAGCTTAGTAGGATGTACATGTCGCAAAACAGTTGTTAGCGGATCACATGCCACTCTGTAGCACAGATCTTAACACTAGCACTCTACTGGGAGACGAAATGATGTTTTTTTTAACCCCATGTAAAACGGCCAATGCTGACAAAACGGTGGCATTGTACGTCAGTTCATTGCTTCCAACAACAACAAAAAAAAAAAACTTTCCTTAACACAGGTCATGAGGTGTTGAAATTATAATGTAACCATAGCTATCATGTTAAAAGCAGACTTCCGTGTGATGATGTGTGAAGAAAAACAAGAGTAGAACACATCGATAATGCCTTAGCCTTTTGGGTTCATTTTCTGGAATCTGAAGGGAAGCAGTACATACACTAGTGGAACAGTGCTGTCAGCTGAGATTTCGAGAGAATTAGCAGCGATCTGTGATTCGATGGGGGACGTCTCTTATTCGTCGAAATCAATTGGACTCAAATGCTATTCATCGAAGACTGTGATATTCATTAGAATATGTCAGCAGTGATACTCTGACAAAACGCGAGTTGAGAGGTGAACTCTGTACCACTTGTTTGCTTCTTCTAAATATTTTGGGCAAATGTATTACAACCTCTCACAAACGTCCGCGAAGTGACTGCAGTTACTAAACTAGGGGCTAGTGCGAAGATTATAACTGAGAGCCAATCAGCAGCAGAAATGCCATCATTTGTCTTCTCGATAAATAAAAGACGATATTTCTCTGTGACTCTAAATGAGCGAACTTACATCTTCATAGGTAGACTAAATTTACTTCTACATCTGTACACATTCTTAGCAAGCCATCATACGGTGCATGGTTGATGGTATCCTGTACTATTGCTAGGTATTTCCTTTCCCATTCCTATTCGTCTCGCAGATAGAGCGAAGGAGAAAAATACCACCTCTATGCCAGCGTATGTGCACTAATTGGTCGTTAATGGTAGTATATGTTGGTGGCAGTGGAACCATTCTGCAGTCAGCTTCAAATGTAGGTTCTCTAAATTTTCTCCATGGCGTTCCTTGAAAAGAACATCGGCCTTCCTCCAGGGAATCGCATTACAGTTCTCGAAGAATCCACCCATTGATTTGGTGGGAGTCAGTAGGAACGCTTCTACAGGGCTGTATTCTCGGGGAAGCCCAGGTCTGCAGGCCCATACACTAGTCAGTCAGCAGATAGGAATTTTGATATTGTTCACTAGGCCAGATTTTGTGGCGTATTTCGAAAACACATTTCAGAACGTTTGAGTTTGCGGGTAGGAGGAGGAGAAGCATATTGTTCAACGTCTTAGTATTTATCCCAGTGACATTTAAAGGCCTAATCCTGAGAATAATAGGACAACTTTTGCATGTCTGGTATCATTAACAATTGTACGGCATGGCGAGTGGTGTGTTGTCGGCTGGGAGTGGTGCAGTCCTGACATGTGAGTGGTGGTAGTGGATGTGGCAGCTGTTCACATGCGACGCGGCGGCGGTGGGACTGATGGGGACGAAGTGTCATGTGGGTGGAGCAGAGAGTGAAACATCCCACTGTTCCCATAGGACCCGATAGGTCTCGGCATGATTTGCTCGTCAATAGTATACCAGAATTGTGTGCGACTTGCTTCAGGCAGCCCGACAATGCAACCAAAAGGCAGAAGGTACTTAGCGTTGGATATCTTGAGCTATTTGATGATGTTACCACCCATTTTGGTATGGGAATAAAGACTACCACAGCGCCGAGTGATCGCGCGGTTTCAGGCGCCATGTCACGGATTGAGCGGCCCTCTCGCCGGATGTTCGAGTCCTCCCTTGGGCATTGGTGTGTGTGTTGCTCTTAGCATAAGTTATTTTAGGTAGTGTGGAAGTATAGGGAAAGACGACCTCAGCAGTTTGGTCCCTTAGGAATTCACACACGCATTTTGTAAGGGTTACCTTTCCTGTGGTAAGCTCACAGTGTCGTCACTGAAGCGTCTATAACGGTGACCTGACGAGTGTAATCTAACTGCAAGAATAAAGGCACTCACCATGTGAAGGGATTATCATGATCAGTTCAGTTAATTAGTCAATCAGTTTGACATCTATGACATGTCGCTGGTCGGATATAAGCGAGGGCAAGAGTACGGTGGATATGATTCGCAAGTTGGATCAGTTTTTCACCGTGTGGAGATCTTTTAACAAGGTTCTCAACCTCCCATCTACACAAGGAGTGATGGTCGCCCTAATAATATCAGGTACATTACGAAATTCATAAAGCGAGACGTTATGTTAACCTGGCATTTACAGCCCCTTTGTGCTGCTATTTGGTTACCTTAAAAGACTTCGTAGGTGGTGGCGCATTTGCTACCTTAAGAGATTTCGAAAGTGAGGAGGCATCCTGTGACAGAGGCAGAGCGTGATCTCAGCGTCATGGGCCAAAAATGAGTGCAATATTTTAGTCTTGTGACGCAGGACATAACAGATATTAAATTGATTAGGAAATACTTTTTTTCCTAGTGAGTGAATACTTAGAGGAAATACACAATATGTCATACTGTCGTACAGAATTTTCACAACGAGTAACGACAATTTAGCATATGGGAAATGCTTGTATGCTCTGATCTCTTTTGTCTTCGAAAGTAACTAGTATAAATTGGAGAAATCTACACTTCACTTGACAAATTCGATGCGTATGGACAACAACATCCCCATTTCCGATTGGGTAAACTGTATTGTTTAAACTGGTGAATCTATGTCTGGGGCGTAATTTCATTTGAAGCCATACCTACGAGCTGTGCTCTCGCAATGTACTAGGAGTTAGCGACGCCCGTCAGTGGCCAGCGGCAGAAGAGGTCTTGAGGCTTCGGCTGGACAGAAGCGACGGCTTAGCGTCTCGAGACTGGCGGGTACAATGAAATGCTCCGACCTGTCGTCCCTCGCCCACAGTTGCGGTGGCAGTATCTGGCGTTGGCGTTCGCGGTGCTCTGTGGGTGGGTTAACAGCGAACTAACCAGTATGGTGGCTGAGCGGCGACTGAAGCAGACGCCATTGTTGCGCATATTTACCGATTTTTGCGTAGACATTTGAAAAGATTCAATATGACAAATGTTTGCACTAGACGATTAGTTGACGGCTGGGCAATCACTTTGACAGCTTTTGCGGGCTGTGAGTGTCTGGTGTGGGTGGAGTGTAGATGCTGGGAGATGAGCGTGCAACTGCCGGTGTGGCTGACGTGTTTGCAGCTCTCTAGTCCTCTCCTGGCAATCCTGCAGTCGAATATGTTTAGCGTAAAGCGGAAACGTTATGATGGTATTGAGTCGGGCAGTACGTGGATGAGGGTGCACATGGTTCAAATGGCTCTGAGCACTATGGGACTCAACTGCTGAGGTCATTAGTCCCCTAGAACTTAGAACTAGTTAAACCTAACTAACCTAAGGACATCACTAACATCCATGCCCGAGGCAGGATTCGAACCTGCGACCGTAGCGGTCTTGCGGTTCCAGACTGCAGCGCCTTTAACCCACGGCCACTTCGGCCGGCGGGTGCACATGTTCCGAAACGCTAGTGCATTCATAATCTCACATGTACTTAGCACTAAAATGTATTGTGGTGTTTCTTTTTTCGAAATTTAATTACTTTGTTTGCAAAATGTGTGTGTGTGTGTGTGTGTGTGTGTGTGTGTGTATGGTACTCAATTCCTGAAGACCTCATATAAATTTCCTTACAAAGAAGAATCGTCGTTAAGTGGTGATGAGTGTCCTAAGTGATCTATTTCACTTACACATTCCATAGATTTTTTCCTGCCATTTCCTGCCATGTTTGGTATCACAAACATGCCAGCTCATCGTATGTCCTGTGATATCATAAGGTTGGCCCATTTTTCTCACCAAAATAAAGAAAACCCTAGCCCAACATTTTCCACCAATTTAATTAATGTTCAATTAAATAAACAGTATATTGCTGAACTTTACCGCCCATTTCGTAACATGATACCCTCCAAGCTTGGAAGCTGAACACCTACTGACTCTTTTAATGCATTTTAACGATTTGGGAAAGATAGACTTCAGTATGACAATCTAGCAATAGGATAACACCCTCAAAAATAAATGATGACAATATCTTGCATCCTTTTCCTCCAGCAGCCCAGCACAGACTGTGTCTTCTTCCAGCCAGTTCAAAAGTGGAGCATGAGAGCAGAATGGGGGAGGGGATGTGCAGAGGTGGGGCAAAGACGAATGGTGGCTCGGGACTGACCTGGGGAGTGGATGAGAAGAAATAGTCGGAATATTGGTGACACTTTTCGTAGAGAGATGGGGGAAGGAGGGGAGGGGTTTCTCAGAAGGACAGATTATCCCCAGGGGTTCATAAATCAATTAACATAATAATAGGTTAAGTGAATGGGAGGAGAATACTGGGCCCCCTTAATGTCTGCTTGCCCTTGAATGTATGCTGAGAGAGGACAAGTTACTCTCTCACCTATTTTTCGTATAAGGAAAATTATTAAAGATTTTACTATAACCTGGCACACCTTGAGTGAGACTCTAGAAAGTTAACATCCAGAGCAGATGTTGATCGAGATTGTTAGGGCACTAAAAACATGAGGTATTTTTATGGTTCTTAGCTCACAGAAAAGGCATGTTTGAAGTTGAAAGCAATTGGCGGCACCTCCATCCCTCAGTAAATCATACCAGACAGGTCCACAACCATACAGGGCAGACAGAGCAGCCTGTCGTTGAGACAGGTCTCCAGCAGAACAATGCCACGATACCTGCATTGGCGCCAGCCAAAGGCTGGGCTATGGGCGATGACTGAAGGGATGCATCTACACAGTGGAGTCGTAAACTAGGCATTGTGTGCAGAGACATGCGTAATAAAAATAATTCACAAGTTTTCATGTTCGCTGATACAGCAAATAGGCCTGTGACCCATTTCCATCGGCTGCCTCGATTGTATAAGGAACTCTGTTGTCTGAGGAGGGTTTGCAGATAGAATGTTTATTACATCTCATAGCCAGGACTAAGAAGCTCCAAGGCACAGGCGATTTAGAAAAAGATCTATAAGATTGCATCTGTTCGGTTGTTGCTGTGAGAGGCCACATGACTTTGGAGAAAAACATCTTCCCCACCACGAAAACTGAAAAAAGCCAGTAATTGGCGGTTTCTTTTTTTTCCAGTGATGCAGGTTTCTTAACACTTTCCCTGGTTAAACAGGAATTGGTGCAATCGTTAGGGAGTGGAGACATAGCGCCTCTAGAGCGCTGACATTGGCTCAAGATTGCGTGAAGGCGGTGTCGTTCGTGCACTTTGCGGGAAAACGGATTTTTTTCTGAAGAGGGGCGGGGCACTCAGGTGCTGGACTTTGGTCTGGTAAGAGCGACTTCTGGTTGAAGCTCTGGCATGTGTGGATGGTGCTTGGGACCTGTCCTTAGAATGACTTCACTTGCGAGTAGTTTAGAAGCTCTCACTGTACCTACAGTGCGACTTCGGACGTCTCAGACTACTCGTTTACCAAAGGCACACTTATTAGTTTTTGGTTTACCAGGCAGGACATTTGGTATGCTTGTGCACTCTGTCATATAAGTGAACCAAATTGGTCCTTGGTATGACCAGCAAATGAGTGCGTCACACACTGAAATCTACTGTAATTTCAGGGCACTGGTAGAGAGTAAATTGCGATCTGTCTGCATGATCTCACAACTGTGAGATATTTGCATTTCACTCCAGGTGTATGTTACATCATTGCATGAAACAAACAGGGTAATGTACTGCTGCTCCGGCATTGTCAGGGCATACAGATCTCAATCGCCACTTGCTCTCAGCTGCACCTATGTAGTGAAACCACAGTAGATTTAATCAGTCAAAGTCTGCTCAACATCAGATCAATTGAGAGTGCGTTATACACATTTTTAGGGCCAGAGTATTTGACTCACTGCTGTCACATAGGATCCTTGTCCATTGTGGTCTTAAACCACCTGTTAGTTGCTTATGGTATTCAACCAATTACTTGTTTAGCATAATTTATATCTGTCTTCGTTTTGGGAAAATAAGTGTTGTTAGTAAACTAAATTTTGCATACATTCACAATCATTTACAACAGACACACAGGGTTATCTTTCAATGCTACCTACACAAACATAGCAGCACAGAATCGGATTACCCACCTAATATTTGTCACTACATCATGATCCAATAATCACTTTTGGAAAATATATTTATTTCTTTATTGTTACTTCATCCTCTAGTTCCTCATGAGTGAGATTTGGCTAGCAATGGTCCAAAATTGTGGTTCCCCATTCCATCCCCATGAACCGCGCAGCTTATCACTGGTGGGGAGGTTTGCATTCCTCAGCAATACAGACAGCATGCTGTAGTTGCAACCACAATCGAGGGGTATCTGATAAGAAGCGCAACAAACGTGTAGTGCCTGAAGAAGGGCAGCAGACTTTTCAGTAGTTGCAAGGGCAACGGTCTGGATGGCTAAATGTAGGAGTAGGTTTATAGATGAATAATAAAATATAAATATGGGTAAGCTACTATGAACAGCATGATGAATACATTACTGTAGCCAAAATAGGAGCAAAGCCCACACGCATAAGGTAGTACAAGTTTGTATGCCAACAAGCGCCACAGAGAGGGGGAGATTGAGGAGAGGAAATATATGATGAGATAAAAGAAATTATTCAGATAGTTAAGCTACACCAAAGTGTAATAGCCCTTGGGGACTGGAATTTGAAAGTAGGATAAGGAAGAGAAGAAAAGTAGATGGTGAATGTGGACTGGTTAAAGAAATGAAAGCGGAAACCAAATGGTAGAATTTTGCACAGAGCATTATTTAGTCATAGCTAACGCCTGGTTTAAGAAACATGAAAGAAGGTTGTATACATGGAAGAGAAAGATTGTATACATGGAAGAGACGTTTTCAAGTCAGAACGATCCAGATTGATTATAAAATTGTAAGGCAGAGATTTTGAAACCAGGTTTTAAAAGGTAAGACATTTCCAGGGGCAGATGGGGACTCTGAGCAAAATTTATTGGATGGGACCTAGATAAACCAAAAGTACTAGAGGTTGTAGGGAGTTTGAGAGGGAGCATTAGGGAACGGCTGTCAAGAATAGTGGAAAGGAATGCAGTAGATGAAGAGTGGGTAGCTTTGAAGGATGAGATAGTGAAGACAACAGAGGATAGTGTATGTGAAAAGACCAGGGCTAGTAGAAATCCATAGGTAATGTAACAGATATTGAATTTATTTGATGAAAGGGGGAAATATAAAAATGCAGTAAATGAAGGAGGCGAAAGGGATTACAAACGTCTAAAAAAAGGGATCGGCAGGAGGTGCAAAATCGCTAAGCAGGAATGGGTAGAGGACAAATGGGCAGAGGTAGAAGCATATATCACTGGCGCTATAAGAAATGCTGCCTCCTGGAAAGTTAAAGAGACCTTTGGAAAAAAGAGAACCACCTCTATACATATCAGAACAAGTTGTCACGAAAGAAGGGAAATAAGAAAGGGGGAGGAAGTGTAAGCAGGGAAAGGAGGAAAGTGGAAGGTGTATATAGAGGGTCTATACAAGGGAGATGGAGTTGAGGGCAATATTATGGAAATGGAAGAGGACGTAGATGAAGATGAGAAAGGAGTAGAGAGGTTAAGGAAAGGCAAACCTACGTTTATAGACTTATAGAAAGCTTTTGACAATGTACCAAAGGCGGCAAGGGTAAAATACAAGGAGCAAAAGGCTATTTCTATTTTGTACAGAAACCATATGGCATAACAGTCGATAGGCACAAAAAGGAAGCAGTGGTTGAGCAGGGAGTGAGACAGAGTTGCAGCCTATGTCCTATGTTATTCAATCTGTGTATTGAGCAAGGAGTAAAAGAAACAAAAAACAGATTTGGAGTAGGAATTAAAGTTCAGGGGGAAGAAATAAAAACTTTGAAGTTTGCCGATAACATTGTAATTCTGTCAGGGACAGCAAAGGATTTGGAAGAGCAGTTGAACGGAATGGACAGTGTCTTGAAAGTAGGATATAAGATGAACGTCAACAAAAGCAAAACGAGACTAATGGTGTAGTTGAATTCAATTAGGAATTAAATTAGGAAATGAGACACTTAAAGTAGTAGATGAATTATGCTATTTGGGAAGCAAAATAACAGATAATGGTCAAAATAGAGAGGACGTAAGATGTAGACTTGCAGTGACACGAAAAGCATTTCTGAAAAGACAAATTTGTTAACATCAAGTATAGATTGAAGTGTCAGGAAGTCCTCTGTGAAAGTATTTGTATGGAGTGCAGCTATGTATGGAAGTGAAACATAGATGATAAACAGCTTAGACAAGAAGAGAATAGTAGCTATTAAGGGGCTCCGGAACGCCCTATACTTGCAATGTTAAAATAACGCTTATAAATTACATCTTTCCTCACAAAGTATTTGAGGTAGGAAGTTGAACTTTTTACAGATTATTTATTGGAATATGGGCTACAACTTAACACAGGGATTTTACAAAATTTTAGTTCAACTATTAAAGATGAGTTTTTTTCAATTGTAATGAAAATTCACAACATTTTTTTGCAATTTTTTATTTATATATTCAAAAATATACAGTTTTTTGGAAAAAGGCTGTGTTAAATTATGCAGAAGGTACTGTGTAACACTTACTGAAAGTTTGAAACAAATATGTTTGGAAGATCCTTAGAAAACATGTAATTAGTATGAGAAAATGAAAGTTTTGGGAATCGAGCGACAAAGATTGGATTAACTTTTTAGTGCATTCCAGGCCCATAGGATGGATTATCTTCATCCTCTGCAAACTCCTCCTCCAGCTTCCTCTTGTTCCTCCTCCTGGTTACTCTTGCTTGTATTTCTAGACTCTTTACAGCCCTGTCTGCAGCCCGAAGGCGTTCCTTGTCTAAAGCAAGCATCGCTCGTTGTTGTGTTTGTAGATTTTGCTACCATTTTCTTCAGTTGCAGTTACTGCAACACTGTTCCAAAAGGTGGTCATGTATGAACACTTATCACATTTCAGTTGTATTTCACTAGCAAGTCCTACGTGCTTTATTATGGAGAGTTCCAGACCAACTTCACTACAATGAATACATCATACATAGTTTGAAAAAATTCCTTTGAGTACCGACATATCAAATATTTCATTCACATCCGATTCGCCCATTAAACATTCATAGTTTTCACTCATTGAACCAAGCTTCTTCTGTTAAGTATTTTCTTTCCCACTTTGACTGCTATGGGCAGGTGTACTTGAGAGGTTAGGTTCACTCACTTGGATATCGTCGTTATTGTTTACAGTAATAACACATACCTTTGGCTTTCCAACATTTCTCCTTTTCTTAAAAGCCTTCAGAGGATTTCTAATAACTTTACTTTTACTCATTATTATACTTCAACAGAACAGAGACTCAAGAAACAGAATTAATTACGAATATGTTCGAGATAGCGACAGAGTAAATAAACATGAAACAATCGACAATCACACCAACGATATATATTGAACCATCACATGTTAGCCACAACACATACTTTATCTCACATCACTAAAATGTACCTGATGAACACGGACGTTAATAATAACACCATTTGACAGCAGTTTAACAGCGCCACAGTGGGTCACGCCCATGTAGAACACATTTTTAAAAAAATTTAAAAATAGTTGTGGTCTTCGGAATTGAATAAATTATATATCTATTAAAAGGTAATAGTCTGCAGATTCAGAAAACGCAAAAAAGTAAAAATTGAACTTTTCATGATTTTGAGCCTTTCCGGAGCTCCTTAAATGTGATGCTACAGAAGAGTGCTGATTATTAGATGGATCAACCATGTCACTAATAAGGAGTTTCTCAGTAGAATTAGGGCGATGAGAAATTTGTGGTACAGCCCGACTAGAAGAAGGGATAGGTTGGTTAGACACTTTCTGAGGTATCAGGGGAACACCAATTTGGTACCGTGGTGAAGTGTACGAGGTCAATATCGCAGAGTGCGACCAAGAGATGAATACAGAAAGCTAATTCAGAAGGATGTAGTTTGCAGTAGCTACTCAGACATGAAGAGGCACGCACATGCTAGAGTACCATGGAGAGCTGCATAAAACCTGTCTTCATACTGAACGCTAGACCTACTTTCTCTTTGCTAAAGAAAGACAAAGAAATATTTGATACGACGTTAGATACTTGTGTACTTTCAACACTGCAGGACAGTCAGCAATCATGATAATCTAGTATATAAGAAATTATCAATCTCGATTGTGGTAATGAAACCACTTTTTACCTAGGTTTCAGCCCAAACACTCGATCCTTCTTCAGAAGATATACCTGATTCTATAATATGTCTACGACGCGTAGTAGCATTTTGAAAATGCGGTACATACGTACTAAGTCAACACCAATGCTTGACTTAAGCCTTGGTGTGCGCCTCGTCTCCATGGATGCCTTACGGTGAGCCTCGGGAATTCACGTGAAACTAAGTAGGACTAGACAACAGGTTGCAAATCAACATGGCGGGGAACATTGTGCATGTCTAACTAACACCATGACTGTCGAAGATAAAAGACCAATGCAGTTGTATCTTAAATAACTTATAGTAAGGTTGAGGATTTTAAACATAATGCCTCTGCCTCAGGTTATGACTAAAGTGTAATCCTACATGTTGTACCTTCAGATTTCAAAGTTTAGTTCAACCGTTTATAATTTTCAAATCGATTCATTCTGGGCTACGGGCAAGGATTGGCTTGCTCGACGTAAAGACGAAATCGCGAATAAACATGACAAGAAGCATTGTAGCTTGATGAGTAAGGTTAATGTAGACAAGAAGTCAACTTGTTACAATAGAGCAACAAGCGTACCAAAAGAATATTATGAACGTGTCAGTAATAAAACTAATATTATTTTTTCACCTTCTGATAGTGCGCTATTAGCAAAGGGCTTAAATATAATGTTGAATCTAGGATTACAGAAACAAAAATCATGGAAAATCTAACAGTAGATCTTAAAGTCGGTTTAGAGTGGTCGAAAGCCCCAAGAAATACGCAAAGACGCATAGCCTTTCAGTTTTGCAAAATTTTAGAGAGTAATATAAAGAACAATCAAAAGGATGGTGACACACGTAAGACCATAAAAAGTATCAATCAGAAGTTAATACAGAACGATGCCATTGTTACGAAATTCGATAAAGGGAATTGGATAGTTATTTCCACTAAAACGGAATATATAAATAAAACAGACTCGTTCTTAAATGAAAATGGGATTGTCCCACTTGATACTGATCCCACTCCCGTGGTGCAGAAAGAAATAAGGGTTGGGCTTCAGAACTCTAAAAAGTTAATAGGCGAGTTCCGCAAAAAGTGACTTATCAATATGAATCCCAAACCACGTAAGACGAGGAGTCAGTTTAAGATTTACAAATGTAATCATCCGATAGGCCCGATCGTAGCTAGTACAGGGAGTGCCTACCACAAGTTAGCTAGATTTCTGCATCAGAAAATAAAAGATAATTTTGTGCTTGCAAAGAATTACGTCGTTAAAAATTTTACGGAGTTAGCCTACGCGTAACGTGCTCTGAAAACTCCAAGTTAGTGTCTTTCGATATAACAAGTCTATACGCCAATGTTCCGGTGGATCAAACTCTCCAGATTGCAGAAGGTAATCTGCATCAATATAAGAAAATGTCGGACAATGAAATAGATGAGTTAATTAAACTTCTGCGTATTGTGTTGAAACATAATTATTTCATATTTATCGAAAAAGTATATTCCTAACCGTGTGGACTAGCAATGGAAAGCCCGCTGCCTGGCATACTGTCTGAAATTTTTCTAAATTATTTAGAACGTGCTTTTTTCGCCAGTAAGGTAAACATCATGGATAATATAACCTTTTACGCAAGATACGTAGACGATATACTTATTATTGACGGTAACCAAAACGACATAGACAAAGTTTTCCTAACATTTAACGAGCTCCATGCGAAGATTAATTTTACACTTCAAAATGAATCCCGTAACAGAATTTTAAATTATTTAGATCCTACGCGCAGTATAGTAGATAGGCAAATTGCTTCAACATTTTTCGTAAAAGTACATACTCTGATAATATGATACCGGCCGTTTCCGCCCATACGCAAGCGCATAAGTTAGCTGTCTTTCATTCCAGTATACATCGTGCCCTGACAATTCCCCTGTCTTCTGATGCTTTAGAATCTGAATTAGTAGTACTTGAGGAAATTGCCTGAAATAATTGTTACAAGGCTGACTTGGTGAAGCAAATGTACAAGAAGAAACTAAATAAAAGAAATAACACGTCATCTACATTACATGATGGAGGAGAAAATGAACCTGCTGCCGTTTTATCTATTCCCTTTATGGGCACTGTTTCTTACATATTAGGTCGAATGCTTAAGAATCATGTGTTTAAGGTAGCATTTTCAACGAATAATAACCTGAAAAAAACTTTGCTCAATACACTGCAGGTATTACATGACAAAGTATTTCAGTCCAGGATTATTCAAATCACCTGTGGGGATTGCTCCAACTATTATATGGGTGAAACTGGCAGAGATAAGATATAAGGAGCACATTCCAACCAAAAGAGGTGACGGCACACGAGGTTCCTCCTTCACTGAAGACCTGATCTAAATGGCACATGGGTCTAATCCCCTAACCAGCACGGAGCTACTTAATTATGAGATTAAAGATACTAGATTAGAAAAACTAGGAGAGATGGAGATTTTTAAACATCTGCAGTTTAATAAGGATAGTCTCATTAATGAGCAACTTCAGTTAAAAAAAACGAAACAAGAGTATTTTTGAATGCGTTACGCCGTTAAATAGAATGTCATGACCAGATAATGGTTGGTGGGCAGGAGCCGTGCAGTTTTTCGGTGGCGGTGGGACACAGATGGTCGGTGTTTGATGCATTTTATTTTAGATATCCCTTAAGGTATGGCTAAAATGCGTGCATTTCAGCACGTTACATTTTGTTATATGATTCCCATCAGGTGGACTTTCCACATACGGTGCTTACATAATGTGGCACACACGGTTTTTAATAATTAAGATTCCTGCATCAATCTCATAGACAATAGCTATATTCAAGTGATTACCAGCCCACGAGAGGTGAAATGGAGCCTGAGGTGACAAGATGAAGTTTAGCTGGTCCGTCTCGACCTTTTGGGATTTTATTCCTTATACATTTCTTTGTAGCTGATATCAAGAGACGACTTCATGCTTGTCCACTTATGGCATGCTCATGGGCATATTAGAAGCTATCTTTTTTTAATTCTTCCCTATCAAGAACATGCCGTTTCCCATGTCAAGTGTCCACAAATTTTTCCTATGTGTTTTTTCGGATGAAGCACGTTTTATGATATCATATCTATTTAACAATAGTCTTTAATATTAGAGGCGATAATTCTCCTTTGTAGAGGGTAGTGGAATTGACCTCTGTCGGTCGATAAAGAATAACGGCGATGAAAGGGTGCTGCACGTCCGTTCACAAAATTACCATATTTTCTTACACATAAAATTTAATTTGACCCTCGTTGATCATTTTCTATTACATGGCGATGAAGTTGTGTTGTTCGTTCACGTTATTTTTAGTAATGAGGTAAAAAATTAATCTTGATAATATTCTTCATTCAGCGCGTCTCAGCAATAAGAAGTGTATGTACATCAACTGATAAAAACACCTACTCGACCGTCTGTGTACAGAATAACCGAGGTATTCCATTATGGCGTTTACATACTACAATTTCACTGTTTTATGTCCTATGTCATCTTTCATGAATAACGGCGGGTGTATAATGCAGCATTCGTTGTGAAAGGGCCGATATATTCTAATAGTATAAGTTGGGGTAGTGGGTTCACACTTACATAAATCCATGCACAGTTTGTTCCATTTTAGTCATAACCTGGTGCAGAGGTTTAATGTTTAAGAATCTCAGTCTTTATATAAGTTATTTATTTATAATATAACTGCATTGGTCTTTTATCCTAGACAGTCATGGTCTCAGGCATGCGCAATTTTTCGCGCCATGTCGATTTGCATTGCGTTATCTAGTCCTACTTAGTTTCACGTGAGGTCCCTAGGCCCACCGCACGGCGTCCATGGAGACGAGGCGCACGCAAGAGCTTAAGTCTTGGTGTCGACTTAGTTCGCATGTAACGCATTTTTAAAATCCGCTACGCCTATTCAGGCTGTTTTAGTATTATTTCTGGAACATGCCCTCTTAGACAAATTATAGATTGAGGTATATCTTCTGAAGATGGCTCAATTGTTTGAGCTGAAACCAATGAAAAGGTTTGTTCCATTACCGCAATCCAGGCTGATAGATTCTTATATATTAGATATTTGTGTTAGTTGTAAAATGATTTGCGTGTCCCAGTCTACCTATAATAAAGGTATGACTTGACTCCGGGAAAGAATTGCGTTATTTTCACAAGTGTATTATGACTCTCGTCCCCTTGCACATGTAGAAATGCCTGGGTTGCTCCACAGTTCATAACTTTGATTTATAGAACATTATATCTGTTGAGATACTTCTTAGCACTTGCAGTATCGGAAAGTGTATTTAGCATTGTAAAAGCTTAACTGTGTTTTGAATGGACTGAAGAACATAATTTCTGTGCAGATTATAAACAAAAGTTCATAGTCATCAGTAACCCTAGACGTTATTACTTGCAACACTAACATATTTCGAGTGTCACATTAAAAATTTAAGTATGGTTTGATGCTGAGGATATTAATTTTGTTAGAAAGTAAAACTAAATTAGTTCTTGACTGTGAAAGTCTATATGGTGACATACCAATGAACGTCATTAATAAAAATTGCTTTGTCAACAATATCGACTAAAGTTTGATGTTATTTTTCCCTTTTTTTTAATGGTAGAAATGAATTTTTTGTGAATTTAGCTATTTGCTATAGTCATGTCTTAGATATCATATCCCAGCCCTACCATGGTATTTTACTGTCGCCCTGAAGAGACTGACATTTGAATGAAGTACTATTGAGTGGGAAAATAAAGGTCTTGAAAAAGCTGATCTTCCATGAATTGTAACTCAAAAGGTTTCCCTGAACCTCCACTATGTGATTATTACCAAGCATACTACTGTGATCTATTCAATTTTCATTTTCTTAATCGTTATTTTAAACATTTCTAAATTTTTGATGCAGAAGTTGTTCTCAGCAATTTGTTCATCCCTTGAATATAAGAATTTGCTGTTTTACATGCAGTAACTAGCATTATAAATACATGAGTACATTCTGTAAATTTCAGAAGCAGGGTACCTACTTTAGGATTATAATTTCTCGAAAATACACATTTTCACTAGCGATAAATTCGACTAACCAGTGTAATAGTTACAGTTCACTGCAGTGACTCTTTATTAGGACAGTGGGTTTAGTTGGAATATTAAAGATTAGCCCTACACTTTGTCTCCTCATGTCAGTCAATTTTCTTCAGAATCGGTGACATTCTGGTAAACTGAATACATAAAATCGCAATCGATTTTTATCTATATGGGTTCAAGTGGGAGGGGTACAGTACATGGTTTCATCAACAGAAAGTCCATCCTTTTCCATGGTAGTCTGAAAGTTCGATACCTAATAACATATTATAGGTCTAACAGAACTTTGAAGTTTTAGCAACTTGGAATGAACATAGAGACATGAATATGTAAGAGGTGGTTAATAGCTTGATACCTACCATCCAGCTGCGCATTTGTAAATAATCGCTTTAAATCAGATTGTTATGAAGGTAATCGGGCCATAAGTTTAAGTCTAGTGCTGTTTAAATTCATTTAATGTCCTGATCACCTTATACATTGTAACGTAACACCTAAGTCTTTCTATAAGGACACTGGTAAAATGAATATAAAACAAGTCATTTGTGTAAACAGCATATTCGTTTTATTTAATTATAAATTTCAGATTACCATAGGATCTCATTCCACTTTGGGCTCACAACAGTGAAAAGAGAAATCCATTGAGTTACCTGAAATGCATATTTTAGCTGAATTTATAAAAATTGAATCTGAAACATACGTTGTTTGAATAATACAGACAGTCTCATTTTACATTACCTCCATGCCCTTCTGTAATGGGAAAGAAAATTTAAAAGAAAAGAAAGACAGTACTTACAGTAAATTACATACTAAGCAAAAACATCAGATGAAAGAATATCATCATTGAGCAAGTAATGCTAAAATCGTCTTAAGTAAGATGAATTTTTACCAATGGAAACATAATATTACTTTAGCTCTTTGTCAAAACTGTTAATTGTGTTTTCACTTTAATAACGTTGTTATAGATTGAACTGAAGCACAGATTCAATATTTCCGTAAATTCTCTTCGTTGTGTTATTTATTTAAGTTTTAGAGTCGTTTGAGAAAGCAATAACAAGTTCTAAGACACCGATTTAATCACTACTACAGAACACATTGCTGAGGAAAAAGACAGAGGAAAATTTCATCATTCTGTGCACTTATCCTACATAATTTACACTCATAGACACATAGATTAGCTACAGCCTAGACAAACACCAATTATTGTAGTAAATACTTGTCTGTATTTATGTTAAATGTCAGTGTTGAAACGTTTTTAAGTACATTACCCTGTAGTTTCACCTGTGAAAATTTGTATAGTTACAAAAATAAATTTGTATTATCATTTACTGAGCTAGTTATGACACTTTAAAGGATGGAGAACATGTAATTATTTTTCAAGTGGGACATTTCTTCTCACGATTTTCACATGCAACCAGTTGGTTTATTGATCTCATCTGATGTAAATGATCAAAGCATTTGGCTTTGGTAATCTGTTGAACAATTTTCGATGTGATCAATATGTGAAGATTTAACCTTAAATCGGCTGCCATCTCAGTGATGCATAAATGTTCATGAAAGGTTAGTTTCATAGTAATTCCGATTAATAAAAATGGTAAACAGCATTCTACAATCCAGCTACTTACCAGTGACGAAAAGGTTGATCTCACTTTTATTCAAAATGTATAGCATTCCACATAATGAAATGAAATTCACCATTTATATTACCAGAGCTTTTGTAGTTAATTAAAGGGCAACATAGCCTATTGAGTCATTATCTCTGGTCCTGTTGAAGTTGGCCATACCTTCGGAAAACATTATTAATTGTTTAATTTCACTGTATGCCTCTTTAATTTTCGTGTTAGTCATAATGAAAAATGTCTTAATAGCAAGGTAGAAACATGCCCCTTACTCGATTCATATTCTGTGTAGCAGTTTAATAAATATCTATAAAGGGGTAACAGTAGCTGTTCAGCCAGTTGCATCTTTCATAATGGATGACAATATTCCTTATACAAACGAACATGTTGTACAAAAAGGTAAGTCACTCACGTGTAAAAAAAGGAAAGCAGAAAATGCAAACTTCTCTCGAATTACTTCACCCTTGTTTTAACTCTTTAAAGCACATCACAGCAGGTACAAGCACTCACTTCGTTGCAGTCACATAGCATGTGGACTTAGGATTTCAAATGCTTCAACAATCTCTGGAGATAATACCAGAAATTACGATTATTGAATTCCGAGTAACAACAGGAAGTGGGAAGCCCTGTGTATTTTCAATGTCACACAAATGTCGAGTGCACTTCCGTGCAGGAAACTGCGTGGTTGTGATGGTGATGATGATTAATGTTGTTTGCTACTGGCGGTGCACAGTTGTCTCCCATCGCCAACGACGCTCCAGCGTTCGCCGCATGCCCAGCACCACGCTTGATGAGTGGGCAGAACAGTTGCGAAAAGGTGGTGCGGAACTGCCGGCTCATGGTGCAATACAGGATGAAGTTGACGGCGCCGTTGAAGAGCGCCAGCATGTCCATCACCTCGCTGAACAGCTTGTAGCAGTTGAGGAAGAAGCACGGCCGCAGCAGCACGCTCAGTACGCCGAGCACGCCACTGGGCACCTCGGTTGCCAGGAACAACAGCAGCACGGCCACCAGCATGCGCGTGGTGCGGTGCGCGCGCTGACCGCGGCCCGTCAGCGCCGCGTGCCGCCGCCCGCTGCGAACCAACGTGCGCACCAGCCACACGCTCAGCAGCGAGAGCATGGCGCACGGCACCAGCCGCAGCACCACCTGCAACAGCCGCGGCGTCGAAACAATGGAAACGCGTCATGGCGAGCTGGTGACAGCAACACTGTCTGCAGGAGTGATGGCAGAAGCCACAAGCTCAGCAGTGAGAGCATGGCGCACGGCACCAGACGCAGCACCACCTGCAACAGCTGCGGCGTCGAAACAATGGAAACGCGTCATGGCGAGCTGGTGACAACAATACTGTCTGCAGGAGTGATGGCAGAAGCCACAAGCTCAGCAGTGAGAGCATGGCGCACGGCACCAGCGTAGCACCACCTGCAACAACCGTGGCGCCAAAAGAATCAAAACGCGTCGTGGCGAGATGGTGACAACACTGTCTGCAGCAGTCATGGCAGCAGCCACCAACCAAGACACAGCAGCAGTGGGGAAGTAACCAATGCTGAGACTTTTTCGAGTTCCAATCCAGCAGTGTACTGTATAGTTTCGTCCACGTGCTTTGGTCGTTTAGTTTTTCAATTTTTGCATATTAATATAATATTCAATAGACCAAGATCTCGCATATTCGTTTGTGTCGGATTTTGTCGACATTTTACAAGTTCCTAGACAGAAACGAATTATCTAGTCTCACATGTGTGCTTTGGTCGTTCAGTTTTTTAAACTCTGTACGTTAAAAAAATTTATTAGACACAGTTCTCGTATTTTCGTCACTGTCTATACCAAAGTATGGTAGCGCATGTCGGTAGTCGTTTGTTTGTTCATTAATAATTGGTAACCAATGCTGTACAATCGCAATAAAATCATAAGATTTTCAATTGACTTTCTTATTAGAACACGTTACGCGTTTTTGGATTACACCCATCTTCAGACATCTCTTACAAAAAAGTACGAAACATAAGTAAACAGCACACTCAACACGTCTCGACGATACAGAAAATGAGATCGGGTCATATGAATTACATACCACAAACTTCAATTCCTTCCTAACCAACTAGGCATATAGCGTTGACAACTCAAAGAAAGTGTCCAATAACATACGACTATAGCTCGAACAATGGAAAATCCAGGATGGAATGCAACATTAGTAGAGAGGGAAAGTTGCTACTCAACCATATAGCGGAGATGCTGAGTAGCGATATGCACAACAAAAAGATTCACACAATTGAAGCTTTCGGCCTGTGCGTGCGTGTGTGAGTGTGTGTGTGTGTGTGTGTGTGTGTGTGTGTGTGTTGTGCTGACAAAGGCCTTAATGGCCGAAAGCTGTAATTGTGTAATTCTTTTTGTTGTGCCTATCGCGACTCAGCATCTCAGCTATATGGTGAAATACGAATAAAACTGCAACAAAAGCAGTTTTGGAGCAGACCATATACTGACACTACGCACGTCAACTAGCAGTGAAGTGCGTTCGTTAGGGGGCGTTGCATGGTCATGTGCGCCATGCATTCACATGTAATTTAATAATTACTCAGCATATGACACCTAACAGGGTGTAATTACGACTAGCAACTGGAATGGTCCTCCCCCATGAACCATGGACCTTGCCATTGGTGGGGAGGTTTGCGTGCCTCAGCGATACAGATAGCCGTACCGCAGGTGCAACCACAATGGAGGGGTATCTGTTGAGCGGCCAGATAAACCTGAGGTTCCTGAAGAGGGGCAGCAGCCTTTTCAGTAGTTGCAAGGGCAACAGTCTGGATGATTGACTGATCTGGCCTTGTAACAATAACCAAAACGGCCTTGCTGTGCTGGTACTACGAATGGCTGAAAGCAAGGGGAAACTACGGCCGAAATTTTTCCCAAGGGCATGCAGCTTTACTGTATGATTAAATGTTGATGGCGTCCTCTTGGGAAAAATAATCCGGAGGTAAAATAGTCCCCCATTCGGATCTCCAGGCGGGAACTACTCAAGAGGACGTCGTTATCTGGAGAAAGAAAACTGGCGTTCTACGGATCGGAGCGCGGAATATCAGATCACTTAATTGGGCAGGCAGGTTAGAAAATTTAAGAACGGAAATGGATAGGTTAAGGTTAGATATAGAGGGAATTAGTGAAGTTCGGTGGCAGGAGGAACAAGACTTCTGGTCAGGTGACTACAAGTTTATAAACACAAAATCAAATAGGAGTAATGCAGGAGTAGGTTTAATAATGAATAAGAAAATAGGAATGCGGGTAAGTTACTACAAACAGCATAGTGAACGCATTATTGTGGCCAAGATATATTCGAAGCCCACACGTACTACAGTAATACAAGTTTATTTGCCAACTAGCTCTACAGATGACGAGGAAATTGAAGAAATGTGTGATGAAATAAAAGAAATTATTAAGAAAGTGAAGGGTGACGAAAATTTAATAGTCATGGATGACTGAAATACGGTAGTAGGAAATGGGAGAGAAGGAAACGTAGTAGGTGAATATGGATTGGATTTAAGAAATGAAAGAGGAAGCCGCCTGGTAGAACTTTGCACAGAGCACAACATAATCATGAAAGAAGGTTGTATACATGGAAGAACCCTGGAGATACTAAAGGGTATCAGATATATTATATAATGGTGAGACAGAGATTTAGGAACCAGGGTTTAAATTTTAAGACATTTCCAGGGGCAGATGTGGGCTTTGACCACAATCTATTGGTTATGACCTGTAGATTAAAACTGAACAAACTGCAAAAGGGTGAGAACTTAAGGAGATGGGACCTGGATAAACTGAAAGAATCAGACGTTGTACAGAGTTTCAGGGAGAGCATAAGGGAACAATTGACAGGAATGGCGGAAAGAAATACAGTACAAGAAGAATGGGTAGCTTTGGGGGATGAAGTAGTGAAGGCAGCAGAGGATCAAGTAGGTAAAAAGACGAGGGCTAGTAGAAATCCTTGGGTAACTGAACAAATATTCAATGTAATTTATGAAAGGAGAAATTATAAAAATGCAGTAAATGAAGCAGGCAAAAAGGAATACAAACGAGATCGACAGGAAGTGCAAAATGGCTAAGCAGGGATGGCTAGAGGACAAATGTAAGGATGTAGAGGCATATCTCACTAGGGGTAAGATAGGTACTGCCTACACGACAATTAAAGAGACCTTTGGAATAAGAGAACCACTTGTATGAACATCAAGAGCTCAGATGGAAACCCAGTTCTAAGCAAAGAAGGGAAAGCAGAAAGGAGAAAGGAGTATATAGAGGGTCTATATAAGTGCGATGTACTTGAGGACAATATTATGGAAATGGAAAAGGATGTAGATGCAGATGAAATGCGAGATACGATACTGCGTGAAGAGTTTGACAGAGCACTGAAAGACCTGAGTCGAAACAAGACCCCCGGAGTAGACAACATTCCATTGGAACTACTTACACCTTGGGAGAGCCAGTCCTGACAAAACTCTCCTATCTGGTGAGCAAGATGTATGAAACAGGCGAAATACCCTCAGACTTCAAGAAGAATATAATAATTCCAATCCCAAAGAATGCAGGTGTTGACGGATGTGAAAATTACCGAACAATCAGTTTAATAAGCCACAGCTGCAAAATACTAACACGAATTATTTACAGACGAATGGAGAAACTGGTAGAGGCCGACCTCGGGGAAGATCAGTTTGGATTCTGTAGAAATACTGGAACACATGAGGCAATACTGACCTTACGACTTATCTTACAAGAAAGATTGAGGAAAGGTAAACCTACGTTTCTAGCATTTGTAGAGTTAGAGAAAGCTTTTGACAATGTTGACTGGAATACTCTCTTTCAAATTCTAAAGGTGGCAGGGGTAAAATACAGGGAGCGAAAGGCTATTTACAATCTGTACAGAAGCCAGATGGCAGTTACAATAGTCGAGGGACAAGAAAGGGGAGCAGTTGTTGGGAAGGGAGTAAGACAGGGTTGTAACCTCTCCCGGATGTTATTCAATCTGTATATTGAGCAAGCAGTAAAGGAAACAAAAGAAAAATTCGGAGTAGGTTTTAAAATCCATGGAGAAGAAATAAAAACTTTGAGGTTCGCCGATGACATTGTAATTCTGCCAGAGACAGCAAAGGACTTGGAAGAGCAGTTGAATGGAATGGATAGCGTCTTGAAAGGAGGATATAAGATGAACATCAACAAAAGCAAAACGAGGATAATGCAATGTAGTCGAATTAAGTCGGGTGATGCTGAGGAAACTAGATTAGGAAATCAGACACTTAAAGTAGTAAAGGAGTTTTGCTATTTGGGGAGCAAGATAACTGATGATGGTCAAGGTAGAGAGATATGAAATGTAGACTGGCAATGGCAAGGAAAGCGTTTCTGAAGAAGAGAAATTTGTTAACATCGAGTATAGATTTAAGTGTCAGGAAGACATTTCACAACGTATTTGTATGGAGTGTAGCCATGTATGCAAATGAAACATGGACGATAAATAGTTTGGACAAGAAGAGAATAGAAGCTTTCGAAATGTGGTGCTACAGAAGAATGCTGAAGGTTAGATGGGTAGATCACATAACTAATCAGGAATTATTGAATAGGATTGGGGAGAAGTTTGTGGCACAACTTGACCAGAAGAAGGGATCGGTTGGTAGGACATGTTCTGAGGCAGCAAGGGATCACCAATTTAGTATTGGAGGGCAGCGTGGAGTGTAAAAATCGTAGAGGGAGACCAAGAGATGAATACACTAAGCAGATTCAGAAAGATGTAGGTTGCAGTAGGTACTGGGAGATGAAGAAGCTTGCACAGGATAGGGTAGAATGGAGAGCTGTATCAAACTAGTCTCAGGACTGAAGACCACAACAACAACAACAACTGGAATGGTACTTCTGTGCACGTTAACACTAAAGGATGTTTAAAAAAAATTATAGACGCTTCAAAATATTTACATTGCCATACTATATCTATAGCCAGTAGCACAACTCAAACCATATGCCAATATAAAATAAATAATAGGGCGGAACTTCTTCATGAATGGCCCTTTCAACCTCCCAAATATGTAAAAGTATACCACCAACTTAAATATAACCAACATTGTTGTTGTTGTTGTTGTGGTCTTCAGTCCTGAGACTGGTTTGATGCAGCTCTCCATGCTACTCTATCCTGTGCAAGCTTCTTCATCTCCCAGTACCTACTGCAACCTACATCCTTCTGAGTCTGCTTAGTGTATTCATCTCTTGGTCTCCCTCTACGATTTTTACCCTCCGTGCTGCCCTCCAATGCTAAATTTGTGATCCCTTCATGCCTCAAAACATGTTCTACCAACCGATGCCTTCTTCGAGTCAAGCTGTGCCACAAACTTCTCTTCTCCCCAATCCTATTCAATACCTCCTCATTAGTTACATGATCTACCCACCTTATCTTCAGCATTCTTCTGTAGCACCACATTTCGAAAGCTTCAATTCTCTTCTTGTCCAAACTATTTATCGTCCATGTTTCACTTCCATACATGGCTACACTCCATACAAATACTTTCAGAAACGACTTCCTGACACTTAAATCTATACTCGATGTTAACAAATTTCTCTTCTTCAGAAACGATTTCTTTGTCATTGCCAGTCTACATTTTATATCCTCTCTACTTCGACCATCATCAGTTATTTTGCTCCCAAATAGCAAAACTCCTTTACTACTTTAAGTGTCTCATTTCCTAATCTAATCCCCTCAGCATCACCCGATTTAATTTGACTACATTCCATTATCCTCGTTTTGCTTTCGTTGATGTTCATCTTATATCCTCCTTTCAAGACACTGTCCATTCCGTTCAACTGCTCTTCCAAGTCCTTTGCTGTCTCTGACAGAATTACAATGTCATCGGCAAACCTCAAAGATTTTACTTCTTCTCCATGAATTTTAATACCTACTCCGAATTTTTCTTTTGTTTCCTTTACTGCTTGCTCAATATACAGATTGAAAAACATCGGGGAGAGGCTACAACCCTGTCTCACTCCTTTCCTAACCACTGCTTCCCTTTCATGCCCCTCGACTCTTATAACTGCCATCTGGTTTCTGTACAAATTGTAAATAGCCTTTCGCTCCCTGTATTTCACCCCTGCCACCTTTAGAATTTGAAAGAGAGTATTCCAGTTAACGTTGTCAAAAGCTTTCTCTAAGTCTACAAATGCTAGAAACGTAGGTTTGCCTTTCCTTAATCTTTCTTCTAAGATAAGACGTAAGGTTAGTATTGCCTCACGTGTTCCAACATTTCTACGGAATCCAAACTGATCTTCCCCGAGGTCCGCTTCTACCAGTTTTTCCATTCGTCTGTAAAGAATTCGCGTTAGTATTTTACAGCTGTGACTTATTAAACTGATAGTGCGGTAATTTTCACATCTGTCAACACCTGCTTTCTTTGGGATTGGATTTATTATATTCTTCTTTAAGTCTGTGTGTATTTCGCCTGTCTCATACATCTTGCTCACCAGATGGAAGAGTTTTGTCATGACTGGCTCTCCCAAGGCTATCAGTAGTTCTAATGGAATGTTGTCTACTCCCGGGGCCTTGTTTCGACTCAGGTCTTTCAGTGCTCTGTCAAACACTTCACGCAGTATCATATCTCCCATTTCATATTCATCTACATCCTCTTCCCTTTCCATAATATTGTCCTCAAGTACATCGCCCTTGTATAAACCCTCTATATACTCCTTCCACCTTTCTGCCTTCCCTTCTTTGCTTAGAACTGGGTTGCCATCTGAGCTCTTGATATTCATACAAGTGGTTCTCTTCTCTCCAAAGGTTTCTTTAATTTTCCTGTAGGCAGTATCTATCTTACCCCTAGTGAGACAAGCCTCTACATCCTTACATTTGTCCTCTAGCCATCCCTGCTTAGCCATTTTGCACTTCCTGTCGATCTCATTTTTTAGACGTTTGTATTCCTTTTTGCCTGCTGCATTTACTGCATTTTTATATTTTCTCCTTTCATCAATTAAATTCAGTATTTCTTCTTATCCATCTTAAACTAAAACCCTATGATCAGCTCATGTTCACAAGCGACCTTAGGCGCCATCTGTTAAAGCCAACGGCAAACACGTCGGCGGCAGCCATCCGCCTATTGAACTACAGCCAAGCGGTATTCATGGACCATGATTGTCGAAATAGAAGCCTTCAAACAACTACTTACACCCCTCTACCAACTGGAAATAAATTTATGGTGAGAGGAACAACATATTCATTAAATCCCAAAACACACACATGGGTTATACCTTATATAAACTAATGGCATCACAATTGCCCAAGTCCTACTTACGCTATCCGGATACTGAAGAGCTTCAGAATTTACTTTTTTTAAAACTAAACATTTTAAGTGTTAAAATTTTGAATTCTAAAACCAATAAAATAAACCATTGTGTCACCAAGGAGCACCCAAAGGGTATTGTGGTTAACAAATCCGTATATGTCAATCTATATACTCATCTAACTTTCCCCATATGACAAATTAGCCAACAACTCAGGAATATCCGAGCCTATTATAACGGTACATGCACGGAACACCGCCAGCGCCCATAAAATATACTATCATAAAGTCTTATAAGGGGCTCACAGACATAAAACTCAGAATAGAATCCGTTGTGTAGTTTTCCATCGTCTTTAGTATGGATAGGAACTGCGATTCCTGTGTCCAGATGCGAGCTGAGTTGGTGACGCATTTCTCTTAGCTCCAGGCTGTGTAGGTTTCGGTTAGACAGCAGGAGACTACCCATGGGGATCCAACAGGCGTGCAGTACGACCCACAAGTCCGCCGGTCGGTCTGCACTCGTGGCCAGTCCAAGTATGCCTCCAATGAAGTTGACCCATCACAAGTGGTCGTAGGGGGGGGGGGGGGAGGGGTGTCACCTTTGGGTTCCAGACTTTGCAAAAGACTTTCTGGAAGGTCGAACATAAGGTCTCCAGGTGCTGTCTATGGCTGGCATTGTCTCTCAGCCACAAACTGTCGCTTGTCCTGTTTCAAAGGAAAACTCTCAACCTGCAAGGTCCACGCAGTCACAGAGGGTACTATTATTGGTAACTGGTAGTTTCAGTAGTAGGTGCATTATGAGGCCCCTTTGGGGCACGCCTGCTAAGAAGAGGAGGAAAGCAACATGCACTCCTTGTGCGTACCAGGTAGAGTCATTCCAGATATGGAACGAGTCCTTGCCAACCAGAGCAGAGCGTGCGGCCAACATCAGGTGACTGGTTATGTCGGTACCAATAATGTGAGTAGCTATGGATACATAAAGATTCTCTTTAGTTTCGAAAGGCTATTACAAGTGGTACACGCTGCCAGTCGCGCTTGCAAGATGGAAGTAGAGCTCATCATTTACAGCGTAGTAGACAGGACCGATAGCAGACCTCTGCTGAAGAGCCAAGTGGGGAGGTTCTGAGTCAGAGGCTCAGGCAGTTCTGTGACTGCGTAGCCTGCAGATTCCTCGATTTGCGCCGTAGGGTGACGGAGTTTCGCGCTCCGCTAAATTGGTCAGGAAATGCAGGAGGCGGCTACATGGGTAGCGGGGGCTGTTTGGCATGGAGGTTTATTAGGCTAGAGAGCCTTTCGGAAACACAGAACGGGCTTCAGTCTCAAATGGTGCAGGCTGAACACAGGAAAAACATGGATCTAGAAACTATCGATACAATAGTTGTAGATTGTCTTGGCAGCGTGGGGAAAGTACCAGAGTCCCAAGCGCTAATAGAGAGCACTGATTTTCTAATCGCTATAACACAGAAGCCTGTCTCAAGCCAAAGATAAGTTCAGCCGAAATTTTTGGGAAGAAACTAACAGTGTTCAGAAACGTTAGCCTGAAAACATTTGGCGATGACGTGTTTGTTACTGTTGGAAGTGCTTTATGCTGTAGCGAAACTGAAGTAGATCGTTGCTGTTGGTTATTGTGGGTAGAGGTCCTTCTTGGGAACCAGGATAATATAATAAACAGATATTTTCACCTACTTCCAAACTCAGATCATAAAATCGCTGAAAGTCTCAAAGAAAACTTGATTCAAATTTCAAGCACATACCCAATTTATTCAGTTATAGCTGGTTGTGACTTCAATTTACCCTCGACGTGTTGACGAAGGTACGTATTTATATCCGGAGATGCCCGAAATTGTGCTAAACGCTTTCCCTGAAAACTACACTCCTGGAAATGGAAAAAAGAACACATTGACACCGGTGTGTCAGACCCACCATACTTGCTCCGGACACTGCGAGAGGGCTGTACAAGCAATGATCACACGCACGGCACAGCGGACACACCAGGAACCGCGGTGTTGGCCGTCGAATGGCGCTAGCTGCGCAGCATTTGTGCACCGCTGCCGTCAGTGTCAGCCAGTTTGCCGTGGCATACGGAGCTCCATCGCAGTCTTTAACACTGGTAGCATGCCGCGACAGCGTGGACGTGAACCGTATGCGCAGTTGACGGACTTTGAGCGAGGGCGTATAGTGGGCATGCGGGAGGCCGGGTGGATGCACCGCCGAATTGCTCAACACGTGGGGCGTGAGGTCTCCACAGTACATCGATGTTGTCGCCAGTGGTCGGCGGAAGCTGCACGTGCCCGTCGACCTGGGACCGGACCGCAGCGACGCACGGATGCACGCCAAGACCGTAGGATCCTACGCAGTGCCGTAGGGGACCGCACCGCCACTTCCCAGCACATTAGGGACACTGTTGCTCCTGGGGTATCGGCGAGGACCATTCGCAACCGTCTCCATGAAGCTGGGCTACGGTCCCGCACACCGTTAGGCCGTCTTCCGCTCACGCCCCAACATCGTGCAGCCCGCCTCCAGTGGTGTCGCGACAGGCGTGAATGGAGGGACGAATGGAGACGTGTCGTCTTCAGCGATGAGAGTCGCTTCTGCCTTGGTGCCAATGATGGTCGTATGCGTGTTTGGCGCCGTGCAGGTGAGCGCCACAGTCAGGACTGCATACGACCGAGGCACACAGGGCCAACACCCGGCATCATGGTGTGGGGAGCGATCTCCTACACTGGCCGTACACCACTGGTGATCGTCGAGGGGCACTGAATAGTGCACGGTACATCCAAACCGTCATCGAACCCATCGTTCTACCATTCCTAGACCGGCAAGGGAACTTGCTGTTCCAACAGGACAATGCACGTCCACATGTATCCCGTGCCACCCAACGTGCTCTAGAAGGTGTAAGTCAACTACCCTGGCCAGCAAGATCTCCGGATCTGTCCCCCATTGAGCATGTTTGGGACTGGATGAAGCGTCGTCTCACGCGGTCTGCACGTCCAGCACGAACGCTGGTCCAACTGAGGCGCCAGGTGGAAATGGCATGGCAATCCGTTCCACAGGACTACATCCAGCATCTCTACGATCGTCTCCATGGGAGAATAGCAGCCTGCATTGCTGCGAAAGGTGGATATACACTGTACTAGTGCTGACATTGTGCATGCTCTGTTGCCTGTGTCTATGTGCCTGTGGTTCTGTCAGTGTGATCATGTGATGTATCTGACCCCAGGAATCTGTCAATAAAGTTTCCCCTTCCTGGGACAATGAATTCACGGTGTTCTTATTTCAATTTCCAGGAGTGTATTTCAGCCAATCAGTTCATGAGCTCACCGAATAGTATGTTGTTGTGGTCTCCAGTCCTGAGACTGATTTGATGCAGCTCTCCATGCTACCCTATCCTGTGCAAGCTTCTTCATCTCCCAGTACTTACCGCAACCTACATCCTTCTGAATCTGCTTAGTGTATTCATCTCTTAGTCTCCCTCTACGATTTTTACCCTCCACGCTGCCCTCCAATACTAAATTTGTGATCGCTTGATGCCTCAGAACATGGCCTACTAACCGGTCCATTCTTCTAGTCAAGTTGTGCCACAAACTCCTCTTCTCCCCAATTCTATTCAATACTTCATCATTAGTTATGTGATCTACCCATCTAACCTTCAGCATTCTTCTGTAGCACCACATTTCGAAAGCTTCTACTCTCTTCTTGTCCAAACTATTTATTGTCCATGTTTCACTTCCATACATGGCTACACTCCATACAAATGACTTCCTGGCACTTAAATCTATACTCGATGTTAACAAATTTCTCTTCTTCGGAAACGCTTTCCATCCCATTGCCAGTCTACATTTTATATCTTTTCTACTTCGACCATCATCAGTTATTTTGCTCCCCAAATGGCAAAACTCCTTTACTACTTTAAGTGCCTCATTTCCTGATCTAATTCCCTCAGCATCACCCGACTTAATTCGACTACATTTCATTATCCTCGTTTTGTTTTGGTTGATGTTCATCTTACATCTTCCTTTCAACACACTGTCCATCCCGTTCAACTGCTCTTCCAAGTCCTTTGCTGTCTCTGATAGAATTACAATGTCATCGGCGAACCTCAAAGTTTTTATTTCTTCTCCACGGATATTAATACCTACTCCGAATTTTTCTTTTGTTTCCTTTACTGCTTGCTCAATATACAGATTGAATAACATCGGGGAGCGGCTACAACCCTGTCTCACTCCCTTCCCAACCACTGCTTCTCTTTCATGTCCCTCGACTCTTATAACTGCCATCTGGTAAGTAGCCTTTCGCTCCCTGTATTTTACCCCTGCCACCTTTAGAATTTGAAAGAGAGTATTCCAGTCAACATTGTCAAAAGCTTTTTCTAAGACTGCAAATGCTGGAAATGTAGGTTTCTCTTTCCTTAATCTTTCTTCTAAGATAAGTCCTAAGGTCAGTATTGCCTCACGTGTTCCAGTATTTCTACAGAATCCAAACTGATCTTCTCCGAGGTCGGCTTCTACCAGTTTTTCCATTCGTCTGTTAAAAATTCGTGTTAGTATTTTGCAGCTGTGACTTATTAAACTGATAGTTCGATAATATTCACATCTGTCAACGCCTGCTTTCCTTGGGATTGTAATTATTATATTTTTCTTGAAGTCTGAAGGTATTTCGCCTGTCTCATATATCTTGCTCACCAGATGGTAGAGTTTTGTCAGGAATGGCTCTCCCAAGATCGTCAGTAGTTCTAATGGAATGTTGTCTACTCCCGGATCCTTGTTCGACTCAGGTCATTCAGTGCTCTGTCAAACTCTTCACGCAGTTTCGTATCTCCCATTTCATCTTCATCTACATCCTCTTCCACTTCCATAATATTGTCCTCAAGTACATCGCCCTTGTATAGACCACCTACATACTCCTTCCACCTTTCTGCTTTCCCTTCTTTGCTTAGAACTGGGTTTCCAACTGATCTCTTGATATTCATACAAGTGACTCTCTTTTCTTCAAAGGTCTCTTTAATATTCCTGTAGGCAGTGTCTATCTTACTCCTAGTGAGATATGCCTCTACATCCTTACATTTGTCCTCTAGCCATCCCTGCTTAGCCATTTTGCACTTCCTGTCGATCTCATTTTTGAGACGTTTGTATTCCTTTTTGCCTGCTTCATTTACTGCATTTTTATAATTTCTCCTTTCATCAATTAAATTCAATATTTGTTCTGTTACCCAAGGATTTCTACTAGCCCTCGTCTTTTTACCTACTTGATTCTCTGCTGCCTTCACTACTTCATCCCTCAGAGCTACCCGTTTTTCTTCTACTGTTCTTCTTTCCCCCATTCCTGAAAGTTGTTCCCTTATGCTCTCCCTGAAACTCTGTACAACCTCTGGCTTAGTCAGTTTATCCTGGTCCCATCTCCTTAAATTCCCACCTTTTTGCAGTTTCTTCAGTTTTAACCTACCCGAATAGTATATGGTTGTGAAAACACACTTCACCTCTTAGAAACAAATAATCCCGATCTACTAACGGCTTTGGAAACGGATACATGGATTAGTAAATATAGGGCTGTCGTTGCGAGATTGAATAACGTAACTCCGAGAAATAAACAAAAAGTATTTCTATTCAAAAAGTACATAAAAATTCGTTTGATGTCTTCGTGAGAGGAAATCTCCATTTGTTCCAAATTAACAAACTAAATGTAGACAAAATGTGGCTTTAACTCAAAGAAAAAGCGACGGCAATTGAGAGATTCATACTAAATAAATTAACAAGTAACAACCTGATCCCGCATGGCAAACGCAACACGTGTGAACACTGTTTCAGTAAGAACGAAAGAATCATGCCAAATTCAAACGAACGGAAAACCTTCAGGATTGGCCACTTTCACAGAAGCTCAAAATTTAAAGCGAACCTCAATGCGAGGTGCTAATAATATTTTCCACAACGAAACTTTGTCTCGAAACCTGGCTGAAAGTCGAAAGAGATTCTGGTCGTATGTTAAGTATGCTAGCGGCAAGACACAATCAATGTCTTTCTGCACGATAGCAATGGAAATACCATCGATGACAGTGCTGCTAAAGCGGAGTTACTAAACTCAGGGTTCCGAAATTCGTTCATCGAAGGAGACGACGTAGGTATTCCAGAATGCGAATCAAAAACAGGTGCCAACATCAGTAACATCGAAATAGGTTTCCTCGGCGTAGTGAAGCAACTTAAATCACTTTATAAACTCAAGTTTTCGGTCAAAATTGCGTATCAGTTAGGTTCCTTTCAGAGTATGCTGGTGCAACAGCTCCGTACAATTGTATACAACCGCTCGTTCGACGGAATATCCATACTCAAAGCCTGGAATGTTGCACAGGTCATGCTAGTATTCAAGAAGGGGAGAAAGAGTAATCCACTAAATTACTGACCTATATAATTAACGTCGATATGCAACAGGATTTTAGAACATATACCGTTTTCGAACATTATGAATTACCTCGAAGACATCTGCCTATTGACACCTAGTCTACGCGGATCTAGGAAACATCATTTTGGTGAAATCCAAAAAGCGTTGAGCGCTACCGATAACGGATTTCAAATTGGCGCCGAATTTCTAGACTGCGAGAGGGCTTTTGAGACCGTACCTCAACAGTGACTTGCAATATAATTGCGTTCTTATGGAATATCGTCTGAGTTATGTGACTGTGTTCGTAATTTCCTGCCAGAGAGGTCATAGTTTGTAGTAACTGACGGATAGTCATCGAGTTAGAGTGAAAGGATTTCTGACTTTCCCCAAGGTAGTATTATACGCCTTCTGTTGTTCCTAATCTATGTAAACGATTCAGATTTATCGTCTAGTGAAGTCATCAGAATATCCGTACGAACTGCAAAACGACTTAGATAATGCGAAAATTGGCAATTAACCGTAAATAATGAAAACTGTGAGGTCATTTACATGAGCGCTAGAAGGAATCTCTTAAACTTCGTTTACATAATAAAGGAAGGAAATCTAAAGGCCATAAATACAACTAAATACCTAGGAATTACAGTTATGAATAACTTAAATTGGAATGAACACATAGAACATGCGGGAAGGGGAATCAAAGACTGCGTTTGCTGGCAGAACACAGAAGATTCTGTGGAGGTACTAAAGTAGACTGCCTAGACTACGTATGTCCTTTCGCTTTTGGAGTACTGTTGTGTGGTGTGGGATCCATACCTGGCAGGACTAATTGAGTACATCGAGGTAATTCGAAGAAGGACAGCTCGTATTGTATTATTGGGCAATTGTGGAGAGGGTGTCACGGATATGATACAGGATTTGGGATGAACATCATTAAAACAAACGAGTTTCGGGTTGCGGCGTTTTCTTCTCACGAGATTTCAATTACCGGCTTTCTCCTCCGAATGCTAAAATAATTTGTTGACGCCGTCCTGCATAGGGAGAAAATAAAATAAAATAAAATAAAATAAAGGGCATTCAGAGCTCGCATGGAATGACATAGGTGTTCGTTTCTTCTGCGTGAGGTTCGAGAGTGGAATAACAGAGAATTATTCTGAAGGTGGTTCGATGAACCCTATGCCAGGCACTAAAGTGAGATTTTTCACGTATCCACGTAGATATGGATGTAAATGTGGTCACAGTCACTAGCGTGGACCAGTATTATCACCACTACCAGCCATTACAGAATAACAGGTCTGGCACCATAATGCACACAGTATAGGTTTGGTATTAGTTGCAACTTGTCAACTTGCTTTGCTGCCTCCCACTGAAGCTCACGACTGATCACCGAAAGCATGACATGTGGCACCACAACAAACACAATGTTCCACAGGCACACCATGAAGGGCATGCAGACGGAACACTGCCCACAACAGCCATGGCACTGAGCATTAAAGAGGGGCACAACCACTAGTCTCAACAGCTGTATCACCATCTGTTGACGTAATGAAACAGAAACAACAATTCTGTCACCTTAATGCAAATAGTGAAGTAGATGCGTTAGATGCAGTTTGTAATCGTGTAGTACTGCCTGCTGTTGCATACCATCCATGCTGAGCAGTGCAAGTTTGACACATGCCACAAGCCCCAGTACCACCAGTAACTGTCACCCGTTAACAGTTAAGATGCTGTGGTGACACCGATGTGTACAGCCATAGCTCTGATCACTGTCATTGTATCAATAACTGCAGTGGGATTTAACTACATGCTTCCATCAGCTGCGAACCCACTTGCAGTTGTAATTCACAAACAGTTCTGCACCTTATGCATGCGGTGCACTGCACCTACTGCTTGCAGCCCAGAACCACAGCGTGCATCCTTGCAGTGTTTTCCCGTATACGAACATGCCATGAGATGAGCTGATAGAGCGTGGAACATGGTTTTTGCCTCAGCACATATGCGATAACTACAGCACCGACACTTTAATTGCAGGAAGCCACCCACAGATTCCATCCAAAGCGCTACTTCTAACAAGCACGTTGTCACAAATTAAAAAGGGGCACAGTCACCAATATTCACAAGATGTATCACGACCCAACAGTTCTTCCACTATAACGTATGTCATCCATTGCCCACAAGTACTGCTCGCTGCTTGTCTCTGTACACTGGAGTGTACACCAGCTGCAGCGTGTCCAATCATACCATAGAACATGCTACCAGTCACAGCAGCACGTGCAACACACAAAGCAGCACTAATCATACAGTGCAGTTGTCACCCCTAAGTTCGAGCCAGATAACTGCCTTCATCAGTGACGACATAGACGTTTTAACAGGAGTGTAATCGCCAACCACCTGCATTACTGCGTTTGGGTGAAGCTGAGTTAAAGTTATGGAACCACAGTGCACGTAGTGCAGTCCAAACTCTGGCTATGAGACGTGAGAGACGCATGGTTCCTCCCACTGTGTACCGTCATGTGTGCCAACTGCGGGCAACTAGGCACCTGGTAAGTCATGACATCACTTAATTAGTGCCTTCCTAGCACCACTCCAAACTGGAATGAGGGAAAATTTACAGGATGTATGTCTGGATAGCAACCATTAGCTCCCTCGTTTGTTCTTAAGAGTTTGAAGCATTAAATTCGTTCTAATGCCTGCAATAATATAAGATTCTCTAAATATTCTTTTCTCGCTTCTAACGTTTTGCCAAAAATTCACTTCTTTTCTTATATCCTCAAAGAGCTTTTCATTAGGCCTCTCATTGTAAGTAAATAGACCGGTAAGAAATGCTTCTGTATCTCTGTTAACTTTCTCGACATCCCTCATTAATTCGACCATATGGAGATCCCAAACATTTGAGTATTGTTCTTGTACTCCATACGCAGTCTTCCATGCACTTGAACAAAATTTTTCTAGAACTCTCCTAATAAACTGTTGGTGGCCATTCACCTTCTGCACAGCAGAGATTAAGTTGTTAATTCATTTAATGGGGCTTGGTAACGTAACGTTTCTATACCTATGTGACGTCGCCTAGTCATGGAACTATGATGTTACAAAATTGCATATAATTAATTATCTACTCAAACAGGACTAGAATAATTGTCCCACGAGTCCCCATTACCTTAGATTTACCCATATACATAGCAGCATATTGAAAGACTAATTCCTTGTACATTCTGAAAACAACAGCACTTACAGGTACACAACAGTGACATCTGTAAGTAGACTTAAAATGCTGCTCACCCTATCTGACAAATCATTTGTGTACTTGTAGAAGAGGTATGGTCCTAACACATTCCCCTTGGGCATTCTGAAGTTACCCTGGTCTCTGAGGAACACTCGCTACCCACCAGAAAACCGTAGGTTCTATTACGACGGTGGCCGAGCGGTTCTAGGCGCTTCAGTCCGGAACCGCGTGACTGCTACGGTCGCAGGTTCGAATCCTGCTTCGGGCATGGATGTGTGTGATGTCCTTAGGTTAGTTAGGTTTAAGTAGTTCTAAGTCTATGGGACTAATGACCTCAGATGTTAAGTCCCATGTTGCTTAGAGCCATTTTAACCATTTTATTACGAGGTTTATCCAGAGAGTAAGCTCCAATCGGTCGCGAAATGGACACCACAATGAAAACCCGATGAAGCTTTCCACAGATGTGTTGGGTAGTGTCTCTAGCATTACCGTCGATCCCATCTACATCTACATCTACATCCATACTCTGCAAGCCATCTGACAGGGTGTGTAGGAGGGTACCCTAAGTACCTCTATCGGTTCTCCCTTCTATTCCAGTCTCGTATTGTTCGTGGAAAGGATTGTCGGTATGCTTCTGTGTGGGCTCTAATCTCTCTGATTTTATCCTCATGGTCTCTTCACGAGATATACGTAGGAGGGAGCAATATACTGCTTGACTCTTCGATGAAGGTATGTTCTTGAAACTTTAACAAAAGCCCGTACCGAGCTACTGAGCGTCTCTCCTGCAGAGTCTTCCAATTGAGTTTATCTATCATCTCCGTAACGCTTTCGTGATATTTAATGATCCTCTAACGAAGTGCGCTGCTCTCCGTTGGACCTTCTCTATCTCTTCTATCAATCCTATCTGGTACCGATCCCACACTGTTGAGCAGTATTCAAGCAGTGGGCGAACAAGCGCACTGTAACCTACTTCCTTTGTTTTCGGATTGCATTTCCTTAGGATTCTTCCAATGAATCTCAGTCTGGCATCTGCTTTACCGACGATCAACTTTATATGATCATTCCGTTTTAAATCACTCCTAATGCGTACTCCCAGATAATTTATGGAATTAACTGCTTCCAGTTGCTGACCTGCTATTTTGTAGTTAAATGATAAGGGAACTATCTTTCTATGTATTCGCAGCACATTACACTTGTCTACATTGAGATTAAATTGCCATTCCCTGCACCATGCGTCTATTCGCTGCAGATCCTCCTGCATTTCAGTACAATTTTCCATTGTTACAACCTCTCGATACACCACAGCATCATCTGCAAAAAGCCTCAGTGAACTTCCGATGTCATCCACAAGGTCATAAATGTATATGGTGAATAGCATCGGTCCTATGACACTCCCTTGCGGCACACCTGAAATCACTCTTACTTCAGAAGACTTCTTTCCATTGAGAATGACATGCTGCGTTCTGTTATCTAGGAACTCTTCAATCCAATCTCACAATTGGTCTGACAGTCCATATGCTCTTGCTTTGTTCATTAAACGACTGTGGGGAACTGTATCGAACGCCTTGCGGAAGTCAAGAAACACGGCATCTACCTGTGAACCCGTGTCTACGGCTCTCTGAGTCTCGTGGACGAATAGCACGAGCTGGGTTTCACACGACCGTCTTTTTCGAAACCCATGCTGATTCTTACAGAGTAGATTTCTAGTCTCCAGAAAAGTCATTATACTCGAACACAATACGTGTTCCAAAATTCTACAACTGATCGACGTTAGAGATATAGGTGTATAGTTCTGCACATCTGTTCCACGTCCTTTCTTGAAAACGGGGATGACCTGTGCCCTTTTCCAATCCTTTGGAACGCTACGCTCTTCTAGAGCCCTACGGTACACCGCTGCAAGAAGAGGGGCAAGTTCCTTCGCGTACTCTGTGTAAAATCGAACTGGTATCCCATCAGGTCCAGCGGTCTTTCCTCTTTTGAGCGATTTTAATTGTTTCTCTATCCCTCTGTCGTCTATTTCGATAGCTACCATTTTGTCATCTGTGCGACAATCTAGAGAAGGAACTACAGTGCAGTCTTCCCCTGTGAAACAGCTTTGGAAAAAGACATTTAGTATTTCGGCCTTTAGTCTGTCATCCTCTGTTTCAGTACCATTTTGGTCACAGAGTGTCTGGACATTTTGTTTTGAGCCAGCGACCGCTTTGACATAAGTCCAAAATTTCTTAGGATTTTCTGCCAAGTCAGTACATAGAACTTTACTTTCGAATTCATCATACATCAAGACACTATTTTCGGTTGTGACCGCATTGTGAGCGAGTAAAAGTGACTAGAACAACGATGTCTCCCGCCAAGTAGGAGGGTCCGCCGAGTGGTTTCGCCTTAATGAATGCAGCCCATCTAACACAATTGTCACACACTTCCTTCTTCATGGCAATTCTCAGCCGCACTCTGCAGGGGCAGTGAAGACGCTCCTGCAGCCTTTTCGATGGGAAGTGTTCGATTACCAACTACACAGCCCTAATTGGCTCGTCCGGAGTATCTCTATTCACATGAAACGCTGGATACGAAGACAACACTTGGGCGCAGGCTACGAGCTATAGACCAGCGTAGAGAATTATCGGAAAGCACAGGCGACTGCCTTCTATGACGATGGTGTTGTAAATTTGGTATAACACTCCGACAAATGTCTAAGTCGGAGCGGCAACTATGTAGAGAGGTATCTGGAAAGTGTAGCTAACTATTGCAAATTAAATGTTTCTGATTTTCACTGTGGTCTCCATTTAGCAACCGATCGCAACTTACTTTCTGGACAATCCTCGTATTACAAAAAGCCTTCAGTCCTGTCATACAGCAGTAGACTCTCACTGATTGGAACCTCAACAAAGCAAATTTGTGCTGAAATCGATGCTTTGGTCAACTTAATAGAATTATCGATACGTCGACGATATCTGTTATGTTTTGGTAAACTTTATAAATGCAAGGAATTGTGATGACAGACCACTCGAAACACTCCATAATTCGAACAAAACCCGATTATTCGAATTGTTCAGATAAGAAAGAAAGAATCAGAGAGCCAAAGCAATTAAAACCGAAGAAAATTAGGATGTACCCAAAAGGATGAAAGTATATGTCGGTGGTAATCCTAATCCTGCAGCAGAAAGATATGATTGCTGAAAACATAAGGTGGGAGGACAGCGAATCCAGCGAGGTGAGTTCCCAGATCTTGAGAAATGCTTTATTAATTTCGATGGCAAAATGTTTCTGCTGAGGGATCAATTTTAAAGAGAATCTGACTTTTACATTGAGCAGTGACGGGTTCATCCTATGTGCAAGGTGGCACACAATTACTTTTAAAAAAGACTTAACTTCCTTTTCACGAAATTTAGTAATGAAAACGCTAGCTTTGGTGAGACTGTTTGTTCGAAATGTAAAGTTGAGTGAAATTAAGGTTCTGTTAGGCACTGTCGAAAATTTGTGTGAGACTTTCGTCTAAAATATTAAAACATTATAACGTAATAGTTGGAGTAGTAACAATTACAACTGCAATTTAAAGAACGACGTCTTTTACCATACATTTTACCATATATATATTTTAGCGCACGTTTTCTGGACATTTCTTTCTTATTTTCGTCCATACTAACAATTCTCAAAATATGACAAACAAAGAACTTGCAGTAGAAGAGATTTTTTTCAGAGTAAAGAAGATGAAAAATTGCCTGTATCTCTTAAGGTACGCATTTTCGACCATTTGTTTAGTGGGACTTTTTCGCTTCTTGTATCGTGTGATATCAAATATATGCCTTTACGCTATTAATTATGATACACCCTGTATATACCTGAGTAGATATAAGACGACATTCTTTAAATTGCAGTTATACCTGTTACTACTTCACCTTGCAAATGAATACATTCGTTAGAGAAACTTCAGTATGGTACCATTTTCAGCCTATACTCATACTTTGCATTTCTCTTGATTCCATCGTATTGGACGGTCTTTCAGTTTTTTTTAACTTTTTTTAGGTTGTCTGAGCTGAGGTTGAGAAATGGTTAACAGAGTACAGCACAGTACACTGTGGAACACTTTCTAGACACATACAAATATGCAGATATGCAGCTATTTTTATGTGTATTACCTTAATATCGACACACATCAGTGTGTTGTTTGTTTTTCCTCTACATCGAACAGTTTTCCCACAAACAGCTCACAGACTTTACGACAAGGCTCCAACTACACCACAAAGTGGACTACACCTGTCAGTATAGACTTTTCGTTTTGCGTCCACATGTCAACACTTCAACATCTCACCTACTGCTCTGCAGACGATAAGACTTGCTCTTGCCATATGTACTTTGAGGTAATAAGCAACATAAGACATACTATTCTTATAGCTATAATTACTGGTCTGTAAATGAAGTAATCACTGATGAAATATTGTTCAGTACATCTTCGTCAGTCACCAACAGAAATATCTGAAACTTGTAGCGGTTACATCTTGTAGAATATGTCTGTTGATATGCAGGATATTGTGTTCGGCTCGAGCATTTGCTTTATAATTCCACGCTGATAATATCAAGTATGTGTAACAGAGACAGATTTGCTGGTCAAAGTGTTGACGCAGTACTGACCGAGTAGAGCCAGAAGCTGGCGTGGTAGAGCAGCCGGTCATCGCGCTCGGCGGCGTCGCTGAGCCCCACGTGGTAGAGCGTCACCTCGCCCTCCGGCTCTCGCACCTGCGTCTCGCGGATCTCGAAGATGGCGATGGGCGGGCTGCAGGCGAGGGCGGGCAGCGCGTAGCACAGCGCGATGGCCGCATGACAGCGCCGAAGCGTGCACAGCGTGCGCGCGCGCTCCGGGTACCTGCCGGAGAGCAGGGGAAGGGGAGCTGCGGTCAGTCAGCACCTGAGGTACGTTGGCCTGCTGCACGGTGGCCAAGGAAGAAATGGCCTCGAAAACATTACGTGAACCTCAAGGTAGGCAACCTAGCTAACACTGTCTCTGCTGGAAGCTGATAATGTAACTCAGGTTGCCTATCATGATGTGCACAAGTGGCACTACTGTGCAAAACTTATGGACGACCATAATAAATTAACATATTAACTAATAGGAGGAAGTAAATGAAAATGTGACAGCATGTTTCCACGGGTTTCCGTGTCATGTAGACAAAGATGGACATGACTTGGCGTGAGGTCTGCGTGATTGTAGCGCAAAATGGGACTGACCTCCAACAAGTAACAACTGCAGAACGTTAGAAGATTGTGTGTGTTAGTTAGGTAGGATGTACGGTGTACAGAAATGGTGTACGTCATTACACTGTGGCTTCGTACAACATTTAGATTACTTCAAATGGGGAAGAATTATATGGAAACTAGAAGTGTGACGAAGTGTGATGAGTGCAGCTCAGGAGTTTGGTAATGATAACATCATTTTCATTGCATGGGGTCCGTTTCAGACCAAAGGCACTGCTGCCCGAGGGAGAGCACTGGTCGACCGTAGTAAACTACACCAGCAGAAGACCCTTCTTTGTCCAACAGGCAAGAAGGCACTCAGGTCGAACAATGGTTGCAATTACAGTCACAGTTAACAGTCCGCCGGCCGAAGTGGCCGTGCGGTTCTAGGCGCTGCAGTCTGGAACCGCGTGACCGCTACGTTCGCAGTTTCGAATCCTGCCTCGGGCATGGATATGTGTGATGTCCTTATGTTAGGTTTAACTAGTTCTAAGTTTTAGAAGATAATGACAAGTTGAGTGCCATAGTGCTCAGAGCCATTTGAACCAGGACACCAAGGAATGCAATCTCACACTTCACTGCGGCACAGCGACTGTGCAAGTATGGTCTCTGTCTTGCGAGCAGTACACTGTATCTTGTTGACACTCCCACATCGAAGGCTTCGTTTGGGATGGTGCATAGAGACTGTATCAGCGAGGAGTTGAGTTCCATGCTGTCTGAGTAGTCATCCTGGACTTACCTTTGATGTGGCGTGTGGTGGGAACACGTAATACACTGAGGCATGTGGCGTCACCACTTCGACAATGCCTCCAAACGCATGAATGTGGCGTGGTGGCATACCGGATCGCCTCGTCTAACGCTGTCGGAAACAGAGACTGTGCAAAGAGCATAGAGACTGTATCAGCGAGCAGTTGGGTTCCATGCTGAACTCGGATGAGAGCAGACTCAGTCTGACTAGTGATCCTGGACTTACCTTTAATGCAGTGAGTGGTGTGAACACATAATGCACCGAGGAATGTGGCGCCACCACTGCTTGTCAAACTGTTTTTGCCAACAGCAGCAATTAAAATGCCGCATTCAGAGAGTATCACTGACTGGACAGTCTGAGGAGAGGACCAGTGTCATTAAATAGTTTTTTTTAATAATAAAATTCGAAAATATAGGTGAGGTCAGTGTGGCATGAGGAAGAATATGGCATCCTATGCCAGTGGAATTGCGAGAGACATATTCGGTCTCTACCTGGTCTGAAGTATACAGGGATGTGTGATTGAGATTTCACTGTAGCTGCCACCAGCAATTGCCAATCACGTCGTTTTGTGGATGCAGCTACTCCTTGAAATCCTGAACTCATACTGAACAAACTGTGTAAGTGAAATTTCGTAAAACAAGTTCGTTTGGTTCCTCATTAACACATTAATGTATCTACCAAGTTTCACTGCTGAACAACAATTACAGAAGACACTAGGCCTACAGGAGTAGTTATACTTTAATTATAACATCTCAGTAAATCATATGCCCCGTTATCGGATGTAGCAAGTTGGGTTGCCTGCTGTGTGGAGTGACCGCGTGGTTTGAGGTGCCATGCCACTGATTGTGTGGCCCCTCCCACTGGAGTTTCGAGTCCTCCCTTGGGAATGGGTGACTGTATGTTGGCATAAGTTAGGTTAAATTAGTTTAAATAGAGTGTAAGTCTAGGGACCGATGACTTCAGCAATTAGGTACCTTAGGACTTCACACACACACACACACACACACACACACACACACATTTGGATTGCCTATCTTAAGGTGAGTGAAATATTTTCTGGGGCAGTTTTGTTCTGCTCCTTTCTACATGTCAGCAGTGAACGACCGGTACTCACCTAAGTGAGATGTATCTCCAGACAGCCAGCGCAAGCGTGAGGCAGACGCTGACCGAGTGCAGCAGCAAGGAGAGGTGAGCGTGCGCGAGCAGAAGCGCGGCCCAGCCGTAGGGGAACTCCCGCTGCTCGGGCAGCACAACGTACAGGTATGCGGCGACGGGCACGTACTCGAGCATCAGCAGCATGTCGGCGACGGCGAGCGCCGTCAGCAGGCGGTTGATGGGCGCGGCGGCCAGCTCGCGCCGCGTCAGCACCGCCACGTTGAGCGCGTTGGCCGCCGTGCCGAGCGCGCACACCAGCAGCGCACAGTAGCCGTGCGCGCGCCGGTACGCCAGCAGCGCCTCCTGCAGCGCGCCGCCGCAGTAGCACGCCGGCCTGCGCACAAGGGCGGCACACATCTCAGCAATCTGCTGTGGCGACCACTGGTGGGTCTCGCAAAACTGTAGACCTGCTAGTGGTGCCACAGATATGGATGAGGTCGACTTGTTGTCAGTCGATCATGGCGTATTGTTGTCGCAACATTTCGATGAGATTCGTACTCGCCATCTTCTGGCGTTATTTTCCCCTCAAGATGGCGAGGAGGAAACTTGTAGAATCTTAGAACGCTTTGTACTTCGACTGGCTTCCTGTATCCGCCTTCCGTCCCCTACACAAACCCTGTACGACCTCATCCCCTTCGCCCACCTACTCCTCTTCCTTGAACACGTCCGCACCCTGTATATTGCCTGCCAACTCGATACCCCCCCCCCACCCCCCACCACCACACCCTGTTGCCCCCTCCCTCTCGGCCCCATGGCCGCGCCTTTACCGTTGGCTCAAATGGCTCTGAGCACTATGGGACTTAACATCTGTGGTCATCAGTCCCCTAGAACTTAGAACTACTTAAACCTACCTAACCTAAGGACATCACACACATCCATGCCCGAGGCAGGATTCGAACCGGCGATCGTAGCGGTCACGCGGTTCCAGACTGAAGCACCTAGAACCGCACGGCCACACCGGCCGGCGTTTACCGTTGTCTACCACCCTATCTCCATGCCCTTCACCTCCTTTCCCAACCCAACTTTCGGCACCTAGCCCTCCCATATGATGAAGTTCGCCCTGACGTCTATCCCTCCTGCCAACTCCCACCTTCTTCCTGCCTCCTCCTCAGGGCTCCCTCTCCTGCCCCTCCCTTCTCCTGAGCAGCTTTCTCCCTCCTACACCCCATCCCTCTCTCGTGCTCCCCTTCACTGTCCCTGCACTCCCTCCTGCTTTGTCTTCCCTCTTCATATCCCTCCCTGTCAGTCTCCTGCCCCTTGGTGCACCTCCTGCCCCCTTCTTTTCCTCTTCCTCCACCCTCAGCATCACCACCAAACATTCCTCCCCTCTTTTTCCCTCTTCTCCAGCCTCCAGTACCTCAGCAGGACCTATCAGCGGTTTTTTATTTTTCGTGAGAGCTCCGTCGTTTCCAGTGTTTTATTTAAGTGTCTTGTTATGTGTCATTTTTATCCTATGGCCACCTTTTAACTTGTGTTTGCCTCCAGTGCTCATTTCAGTGCACTTTGATTTGACAGATGTGCTCTTTTAACTCCATGTCGACTTTTCGCTGTCCCCCAGGGCACGTCCGCATCAGTGTATATTTTAACTCCCATAATCCCTACTTACTGTGTTTTTATATCCCCCTTTTATCCCCCCATTTTATGTATTTTTGTAAAGCCCATTGGCTGTGGAGCGGGTGGATTGTGCAACTGCCAGCCCTCCCCTGTCCATATGGGATAGGGAAATAAAATTAGAATGAAGGAAAAAAAATCTTGTTGAAACGTTGTGACATCATGAAGCCAACCAATAAAATTCGGCAAGAAAGTCTGCACTCTATTATGTTGCAAGTAGCTTGGTCTGCTGGATTCTCTTTCCAGCTTGTAAAATATTGTTCTTGGCTGTACCTGTGGAGCTGTCTGCTCCCTCTGCTGTCAGGGGCATTTCACCTCTCCTGTGCAATCCGGTACATGCAGGCCTACGAGGAGAACACGACAAGTGCCATAACCTGATTTTCCAGAAATTTCGCTCAATGGGAAAGGAGTGGAAATAAGTAAATTCACGTCTCAGCCTATCCATAGACATTCCACTGTGTCTGAGAAAACGACCGTCGTAGTTTCCGACATATTCTAGAAGCATTTTAGGGAACGAGAAGCTCAGCCCAAATAGTGGCGTAGTGGGCAGTTTCGCGACCTCTCACTTTTGTGCCCTGTGTTTGAAACCTAAATATTATTTTGATTTATTTCATTTTTTCATGTATCTACCGATGTCCGCAGAAGGCTACTACATGAATGTTACTTATCAAGTTAGAGGATAGACGGATGTATTGTAAAATTACAGCTGGGTTTCACAGTAAGTGCCATACATTCATTACGTAATTTATATATGGTATTTTCAGGGCTTGTAATCTTTTTAAATTATCACACCGTTATCGTTATATTTCATTCTTATATAAATTCCTAATTCTTATATTTTATTCGCAAGTTTATTCTTCAGGAAGATTTGGTGCATTCCTTCGGATGATACCGATCGTAGAAACATTCGAAACACAGGCAGGCAGGTTTGCTACAGCGACATTTCGTCGTAAGAATCTCACTCAGGGTAGAAATGTCGTAAAAACTGCTGAAAATTTCATGCGTTGGGAACAATGTCGCAGAGAAGTACACATAACGGATCACTTGTTCAAAAATTACTGCTTGGGATTGATTATGAGTCAAAATACATAACGGGAATTCACCTAAAACAGTTAAAAATAATTTTCCCAATCATTTGTTGTTTTTTTTAAGTTCATTCACCAGACATACAATTAATAGAAGAACAAGGTAAAGGTACTTCAGCATACACTGTGAAATCATTCGTGTAGTAATATTCTAAGGCCATGGTTAGAGAAATTAAAAACAAAAATAAAAATAACTATCGGGTATCGAACACCAGGCGCAAAAGTATGGAGGCGGCACGCTAGCCACTAGTTTGAACTGCATAGTCGCTAAAAGGCACATAAAGTACCTGAGAAACTTAGACGAGACACGTGTTCGCTTATTATGATTCCTCTTTCAGAGCTAAATTTAAGAGAAATTGGATTATGGTACTTGTTGTGTTTTCCTCGTTAGTCCCACCCTTAGATGACAGGTAGGCCTTTCCTGTAATCCAGAAGTTCTGTAAAGTCCTGGCCAGAGCGGCATTTTCCAGAGCAGTGCTATGAGTGTGGGCAGGAAACAGCCAGTGGTCGTGTCTGCATCCTGTTCCTCATCCTCACTGGACGAAGAGTTTCCAGGAGTTTTGAGGCGGATGCCTATTGTGGAATCCCCTGGACGCCCTCGCGTGGGTAGGCGGTAAGTCATTTACCCACTGGAGTGGAGGCGATAGTTCAAAGCGTTACGCAGCTGTGAAGTAGGGAGGTATTTATAATTCATAGCCAAGATATTTACTTTTCCAAAATGTAAATCCTACAAAGAGTCGAAACTCATTAACGGCAGCCAGTTTCCCACATGCTCTGTTCATTTATTTCGAAATATAGACATTCCTTCTTTATTTAAGTATAATCTAATTTCATCACCTTCGGCAACATAGTGCTACATTACAATGAAAAATATTACGCTCGCAGCATGTTATATTCCATTCTTCAGAACGAGGAAGAAACCGTTAGTGACGACATCGCAAGTAGCTAATTATATTAGGAATATAAGGTTCTGTGAACAGGAAGCTTTTAATCGTTATGTACCTTGATAACCCAAATGGGGTAAATTTTCTTATTTCTAAATAAATGAATCCAGTTTTTATTTAAAAATAAAAGAACAGCTTACACAGGAAAAAGAGTTCATTTGAGAAGTTGATATGAGGTGAGTAAGCGTACATAATCGATACTGCTGAAAAAACTCGAAAATTCTTTCTTGTGCCGTTTCATAGACTTCTTTTTAGTCATTTTACGGTATTCCACGTTGCAGACAATTCAGAAATGATATGTGCGAAAAAGCCTCAGAGCACAGTGCGGCAAGATTAGCTCGCTATATGTGATGTTTATAAAAAGTTGGCAAGGTCAAATTATAGCTAACGAAATGCTGTTTTGGTGTGTATTTCTTCATACTGAGTTTAAACTGTCACCACTTAATATCTTTATGGAGATGTTCCTCAATAGGTCATCCAAAGTACAGCACTATTAAGAATGCAAAATCCTCAAGGATAATCCCACTTTATTCATAAGCGAGGTGACATATAGTTCAACATTGTAAGCGTACACGTCATTATACAAAATGAAACACACATGTCTCAGTAAAAAATAGTCGCATTAGTACACAATGTACCCCCTGTGGAGCCAATGTAGGCATATGTTCTGGCATGCGGACAATCATAGATGTGCCGAATAGCTCCCTCCATCTTGCACCTTCCGTCGCAGTTAGTCAATGCCACGTCATCATCTCCCATGTGTGTCCAATTGGCGGGAGATCTGATGATATATGCTGTTCAGTGCCGCTGTTATACACCAAGACGAGCATGTTGGATTGCACTAGCCATATGTTGACGCGCATTGTCCTGCTCTAAAAATACATCGAATCCCTGTCAAAGACATGGTACTAGTATGGGGATAACAATCTGTGCAATGTATCAGACAGTGTTGCTTTATCCTGCAGAAACATTATATATGATCGCGAGATGCAACTGATGCCTAGGATGGGACCTGTGTGTCATTAGCGAATGTAGTCTCTAGTAGGCATGTCAAAGTCTACGACATACATGTGTACATCAATCACTTGCATACAGAAAAAACCCACTCTTGTCACTGATGACGAGACTGCACCAATCTACACGCCAATCAACACATTCACGACACTAGAATAGCCATGCTTGACTGTTTTTTTACTTTATTTATTTTTTTTATTTACACGTCAAGTTCCGTAGGACCAAATTGAGGAGCAAATCTCCAAGGTCATAGAATGTGTCAGTACATGTACTTACAACATAAAAGTAATAACACATATAAATAAATGTTCATAAACCTGAGAAAAAGTCTGTCCATAAGTTTAAATAAACGCTATCAGCAATACAAAAGAATCAGCTTAATTTTTCAAGGAACTCCTCGACAGAATAGAAGGAGTGGCCCACGAGGAAACTCTTCAGTTTCGATTTCAAAGCGCGTGGATTACTGCCAAGATTTCTGAATTCGAGTGGCAACTTATTGAAAATGTAGGCAGCAGTATGCTGCACACCTTTTTGCACTAGAGTAAAGGAAGTCCGATCCAAATGGAGGTTTGATTTCTGCCGAGTATTAACTGAGTGGAAGCTGCTTATTCTTGGGAATAAACTAATATTGGTAACAGGAAACGACAATAAGGAATATACATATTGACAGGCCAATGTCAAAATACCCAAACTCGTGAACAGACCTCGGCAAGAGGTTCGTGAACTCACACCACTTATTGCCTGAACCGCCCGTTTCTGAGCCAAAAACATCCTTGTAGAATGGGAAGAGTTACCACAAAATGTGATACCATACGACATAAGTAAATGAAAATAAGCAAAGTAGACTAATTTATGTGTCGAAGTATCACTCACTTTCGATACCGTTCGAAATGTAAAAATGGCAGTATTAAGTCTTTGAACAAGATCGTAAACGTGGGCTTTCCACGACAGCTTACTATCTATGTGAACACTGAGAAATTTGAGCTGTTCAGTTTCACTAATCATATGCCCGTTCTGTGAGATTAAAACATCAGTTTTTGTTGAATTGTGTGTTAGAAACTGTAGAATCTGAGTATTACTGTGATTTAACATTAGTTTATTTTCTACAAACCATGAACTGAGGTCATGTACTGCTCTATTTGAAACCCAGTCAATGTTGCACACAACATCCTTTACCACCAAGCTAGTGTCATCAGCAAACAGAAATATTTTAAAGTTACCCATAATGCTGGAGGGCATATCATTTATATAAATAAGGAACAGGAGCGGCCCCAACACTGATCCCTGGGGCTACCCCCCACTTGACAGTACCCCACTCAGATCCCACATCACAGCCGTTATCAACATTGTGAATATTGACTTTTGCTGCCTGTTGCTAAATTAAGAGGTGAACCAGTTGTGAGCTACTCCCCTTATGCTGTAATGGTCCAACATCTGGAGCAATATTGTGAGATCAACACAATCAAATGCCTTAGTTAAATCAAAGAATACGCCAAGCTTTCGAAACTTTTTATTTAGCCCATCCAGGACCTCACAAAGAAAAGAGAATATAGCATTGTCAGTTGTTAAACGACTTCTAAAGCCGAATTGTACATTTGATAGCAAATCGTGTGATATAAAGTGATCAATTAACCTTACATACACAACCTTTTCGATAACTTTTGCAAATACTGATGGCATAGAAATAGGTCTACAATTATCTATATAATCCCTTTCTTCCTTCTTATAAAACGGCTTTACTACTGAGTACTTTAATCGCTCAGGAAACTGACCATTCCTAAAAGAAAAATCACAAATATAGCTAAATACAGGGCTAACATGTGCAGCACAGTACCTTAATATTCTGCTAGACACTCCATCATAACCATGAGAGTCCTTAGTCTTCAGTGATTTTATTATTGACCCAATCTCCCTCTTGTCTGTATCACAGAGGAGTATTTCAGACATCAATCTCGGAAAGGCATTTACTAAGTAATTTATATGATTTCCTGCAAAAACTAAATTTTTATTTAATTCACCAGAAATGCTCAGAAAATGATTGTTAAATACTGTACATATATCTGATTTATCAGTAACAGAAATATTATTACTGCAAACTGACTTTATATCATCGACCTTGTGCTGCTGACCAGACACTTCCTTCACAACTGACCATATGGCTTTAACTTTATCCTGTGAATTAGCTATTCTATTTGCATACCACATACTCTTTGCCTTGCTAATAACATTTTTAAGCACCTTACAATACTGTTTGTAACGGGCTACTGTAGTTTGTTTGTGACTACTTCTAACATTTTGATATAATTCCCACTTTGTTCTACAAGATATCCTTATCCCACTAGTCAGCCAACCGGGCTGTCCAGTACTGCTAGTACTCCGTTTAGAATGTTCTAATGGAAAGCAACTCTCAAAGAGCATGAGAAATGTGTTATGGAAGGCATTGTATTTATCATCTATATTATCGGCACTATAAACATCTTCCCACTCTTGTTCCTTGACGAGTTTTAAAAAACTCTCTATTGCTGTTGGATTAACTTTCCTACATAGTTTGTAATTAAATATGACATTGGTTTGAGTACAAGAGCCTTTTAGTGCTAAAATTTGGACATCATGGTCTGAAAGGCCATTCACCCTTTTACTAACAGAATGCCCATCTAGTAATGAAGAATGAATAAATATATTGTCTATGACTGTGCAACTGTTCCCCTGCACCCTAGCTGGAAGAAACACAGTTTGCATCAGATAATATGAATTTAGGAGATCTACCAACATCCTTTTTCTTGCACAATCATATACAAAATTAATATTGAAGTCACCACATATTACTACTTTCTGGTACTCCCTACAAAGTGAATCAAGGACCCTCTCTAGCTTAAGCAAAAATGCTCTGAAGTCGGAGTTAGGGGACCTATAAACAACAACAATTAGAAGTTCAGTTTCACTAAATTCAACTAATGCTGCACAACTTTCAAATATCTGTTCAGTGCAGTGTCGTGATACGTCTATGGACTCAAATGAAATGCTGTTTTTTATCTACAGAGGCACTCCCCACCCCATAAGGGATTCCTTGAGAAACAGCCAGCTAATCTGTAGCCTACTAAAGGAAGCCTCTGAATTATCAAACTATTTAAGTGGTGTTCCGATATACCAATAATTTCGGAGTTAACATCAACTAGCAGTTCATTAACTTTATATCTAATACCTCTTATATTTCTATGAAATATGCTAATTCCTTCTCTACTTGGAAACATTACATCCTCTGAAGGTGAGCCCTTAGTTGGAGGGACTTCCTTTAAGCAGGTATACCTATCGGCTGACTTCAATCTAAAAAAGGTGCAGCTCTAACACCAACTACTACAAGAATTTTTCCATGGTAACACCACTACCACCACCACCACCACCACCCACTACACTGTCACCTATAAGCTTAGCCAGCCTCCCCTTCCCATACCTATTGAGGTGCAGGCCATGCCTAGCGAAACCCCATCTGCTGATAGACCCAACTGGCACCACTGAGATGTGATCTGTGCCCTCCGCCATCAGTGCCCTCCACAGCCCCACATTAACGCACCTAACAGCCGCATTAAGGTGAGGCCGATCATGACGCTGAAACAGTTGCACGAAATGCACATTAGTGCCACCAGTTTGAGTAGCTATCGTAACCAAGTCACCACTGACATCATATTCCCCGTCCCTATCGAGACTGTTCTCTGCTCCGCCCACTATCTCTACCTGATCCTCCTTCGTAAAATTCTTACATAACTCCCCTATGCTTTCAGTCACCTGAGCCAACCCCGCACTATGCATCACAATGCTGGTGACCTTGTACTCACTCCCCAACACTTCTTGCAACTGCTGGCCCACACCTCTACTGTGGGAACTACCTAGCAACAGAACCTTCTTTCTGCTAGACTTTGTAACTAACCTACGCCTCCTAATTGCTGAGGACTGCTGCAAGTTCCCTACATCTACAGCTACACGAGGCTCCACTCCACTCAACTCTGATAGTTGGTCGTATCTATTGCATGTACGCAAAGTAAAACTGTCTAAAAACCTCCTCTTCCTAGCTACCGTCTTGCCAACTGCCAGTTCGCATTCCCCCCCACCCGTCACCCTCCTCAACCTATCTAGTTCCTCCTTTGCGCATTGTAACTTCACCTGAAGGGCACAGATCTGACGCTCCTGCTCCTCTATTAACTTGTTTCTACTACAGATTCTACATTCCCAGGAGAGGATCTCTCTAAAATGACCATTGCATTCCCCACTGCATTCCCCCCAATGCAAATACTTTGAACAAATCCCACACCGTAATCCACTATCACAAATCTAAGACAGAGCCCACACTTTTCACTCATGGTAAAATTTTCAGTTACTGAAAAAAAACTGTAGGTCTACGTTACCAACGTACAGTTACACCAGTGGAATTATTTAAGAACTAACAATAATGGTCTCGAAATTCTCTGCCTACTAAGAAAGCAGCTTCTTGTATTAATACTACTACAACACAGCCAATACCAATACCAGCAAAACTTCGCAAGCTAAAACCAAATAATTAAAACGACCACTGTAACACTTAGCGATGTTAAAACACTCGATCAAAATTTTACTGAAATATTTCGCTAGAAAGAATAATAAACGTCAGCACGAAATTTACTAAACGACTTCAACACACTGAAAACTTTAAAAAATACAGCGAGCGAACGATTATAAAAGTTTATGAAGTCGTTATGATGTCAATGGTAACGTGGCCAGAAGCACATGTGATGTCAGTCCTGCTGCCAGCAGAGGGATGCTAGTGGGCTGTGATGACGCAGAAAGTGCAGCATGTGCCCAAATTTCGTCGCTGGACGATGTTCGGTCAGCCACCGCTGCTCGATCATTGCGTCCATTATGACGTATGTTTCTATAATACGGTTGCCCAGATTTTAGTCTACAAGTGTGGGAATGTCTCACAGACCACGGTTGAAAATGGGAACACAAAACCAATACATTGTGTCGAACATTTGCAGCAATCCATCCACATCTCCATCCACCTTTCAGCAGGCCACCAGGTGACCCTGTTGAAATGGCTGGTGCTGTTGTGCGGCAGTATGCACATGTCAGTGGGGTATGGTTTTACCGTAGAGTGGATATTGCAAACACTTTCCACCTCTAAACTCAGCACAGTTACTACCTGCGGTGTCAAAACAGAGAATGGACAGAAAGGCCTGCTGAGCGCCAACTGATCACCGATTGCAGTGAAAAGTGAATCACTAGCACTAGAACCACTGTGATGTCACTGAATACAGTCAATGAGTGTGTTGCTTTTTTTCCGGTGGTGTAATTCTGAGGTGGTCTATTGACTTTTAACAGTTTTCAATACAGTGCCCAGATCTCGGAATCTTTCTGAACGCAGTCTTATAGCTACAAGGGCTGATTATTAGACGAAGAGTAGTCTAACAAGTTTGACCTAGGCTCAGGTTCAATGAGGGTTTGGCGGTCCTCAATTAGACTAGTTTTAATAGTATCGCAGTGCCATGAATTAATCCTAATCTCCCAGTAATGCTTTCTCATTGAATCTTCGGAGCAATATGTCGCTAGATTTGTCTCTGAATGCTGTATGTAACTGTGATTGAAACTTAACGCGGCACAATGTTTCCAACTGGAACGTAAATGTGAAAAGAGCTATTTTCATCATGAGTAAAACTTCTGTTCTGCCATCATATAGTCAAAAGACAGCCCGGATAATCAAATACGTACATGAGCTTAGTACAAATGATAATAACAGAGAACATGGTATTGACAATTATGGAAACTTAGCATCCTTAGAGTATTGTTTCCAGTATACTAAGACATGTAGGACAAGGAGTAATGATCGATTCTTAAAACGCAGTTGACTGTTGGAGGGACACAGCAGCAGCAGTAGGTGTTGAGACTGATGTCTGCAGCACAGCTGACTCTCTACGTGGCACAAATTTGTAAATCAGATTGCTGGTTTTGTCTTCTTCATGACTGGACTTAATAACACTGAGATTATCAATAGTTGAATAATATTACTGATACTATGCAAACTTCTGCAGTCGGGAGTAAGTAACGTGAAATATATTCTCCCTGTGGAGTCATGTCTTGATTAGTAACAATTGTTTGGAGTGCACTACACAAAGAAATACCGTTGTATTTGCTTTATTCTACTGAAAGACCTGAAAAGGGGATTTCTTATTACAGTGTACACATCGATCCCTACGTGCAACCACCATTCATTTCCTATTTTCTTCCGTAAATTATTGCTATAATAATTAATGTATGTTTTGTAACAGACTGTAGAACTATACTGTATCTTCAAATGTATTTGGGCTGTCTTCACATGTATTTGGGGTGTAATGATGACGCACTTTGTAGGCATATCTGCTTGATCTGAGTTCTTATGGTAGAGGATTTGAAGTTCGACTGTAGTTAGTTTCTCAATTGGTTACTCAGAGGCATTCTTTTCGATACTTGTATAGATGTAGGTGGCCGCGGAATGTAGCTTTGCAGTCAACATTATTACGTAAATATAGGTTAGAGCAATGTTAAACCCAGAGATTGTTAAGAAATTGCACTTCTGGATTTGAACTCTCTCTCTCTCTCTCTCTCTCTCTCTTTGTCTGTGTGTGTGTGTGTGTGTGTGTGTGTGTGTGTGTGTGTGTGTCTGTTGTAGAGCTGTATCAAGGAGGAACAAAGATTTTACAGTCTATTTCTTAAGTACAACAATGTGAAGATTAAACGGACAGAAAGTACCGAATTTATGGGTCATACGCACATTTTACAACTAAAATAAATGTGCACGCTCTGATAAAATAAATTTGGAAAGAACATGTGCACCCTCCGATATAATAAACTGGGAACGACCGTGTACTGTTGACTCTGTTAAACGTATTTTGTACTGAAGGATCATAAACTGTTAACCTAGGAACCGCCCGTTGTTGCTGAGAATTTCAGCCTGTCGCAAAGTGTCGAACGGTGGAGTCCTAGCGCAGTACTTTATCTCATTGAATTAAATAGACATTTTTGAAATGCAACTTCGGCGATACGCCATTACCAAGACCGTCCACATTGTCTTGCTACAGAGGCGGTCGCATTTTTATTGCAGCCTCATCGCGGTTACGTCATCCCGCTGTATGTCCTGTCTGCATTTCTACTCTTCTTTGACGAAGCTCAGCGGCGATGAGAAAAGCTATTGAGAACTTCGTACGTAATTACTTGTTTGTGAGAGTGAGCTAAATATTCACTAAAATAGAATGTTGATTAAAGCTAGAGAGAGAATTAAAATGTTCTCACTTTCGAGAAAGAACTCATTTGGAAATTAAACAAATCATTATAACTGGTCACCAATAGAAAGTTACGTAATGTGAACATTTTACTTTGGGGTCGATCAAACGATTCAAACTGGAATACACTATAGTGTTATTTATTGTTTCATAGAGATAGCTATAGGTGAACAGAACGCAGTTATTGTTAATCGAGTGGTTTTCAAGTGCCAGATATTGAATGTCATGCAGAATTATTTGTCGCTGGCGTCTGCTAACACGAGTCATTATACCAGCCAGCATCAAAATTTGAACTTGTTTGTACAGCACGGCGATCATTTTAGTTGTTCATTTAACATAATATAGGCAACACATTTGCACTCATTCGCGTTTTATTTATTTGGCAGTTTAGGAAAGAGGCACGTTATTTCAACATTTTACTGTCTAATACATTTTAAAGAGAACGTGTGTGTTGTGTGTGGTGAAGTTACGCTTATCTCCAGTACACAGGAAGGGACACCAGAATTTGCGTAGAAAATTCATTTTAGTAGTGACAATGATGTTTCTGGCCGTAGCGTATGTAATGTTCTGTTCCCCAAGAACAGGCTAGATGGAATAGTTCAACTGTATTACAAACTGGATAATATAGGAAGTAATTTCGGAAACGGTACAGCTGAATTAAAGAACATATAATTACATTGCATAGGCATTAATAATATGCATTTTTAGTGTTTAGCAACAGGAAACAATATATTGATATTCCTGTGGAGAATGATTGTTTCCAAGTTAAATATTTTATGGTGTTCAAACTCTATAAAGTGACCTAGTATTTTGTGTGTGATGTAGCATCAGTTCGATCTACTCCGGATGTAAAACTAGGCTTTCTATCCACTCAAGTGCCGTCTCAAATGTCTCAAGTGATTTTTCGTTCGGCTCTACACAGTCCCGATATCGCTAGTACTGAAAGTCTGACATACGTGATTAAAAGGTGCTTGCAGGCATTCTGGTCGCACCAAGAACTATCAACAATGTCCTTTGTCGTACCCAACAGAAATCACAGCACGATTCCAACAGGAGGACGGATATGGTTCTCGGGAATCGCCTTGTCGTCTGTGGACAGCCTGGTATCGACCTGGATGAGACTCATCACTGAATACCACACAATGGCTTTTAATGTCCCCCTAGCGTCTAGCTCTCCACCATGCCGGTCTCGGCTTTCAGTGGCGTGGATGTCTGAGATGAATGGACGCTGGTAACCTGTTCGCGGTGAGACTGTGCCAGTACGTGTGCAGTGACGACCTCAATTTTGACGGCTTGGCAATCCGCTGGAGCCACTAATTAATTTTGCCGATATCTGACTGATCATATGTCGCGAACTAGAGTCGTGGTAGAGTCGTGTGTTGTTGGTTTGGCGGGCCCTGGTACTGACAGCTAGAGGGCATGTGGCTGCAAGCGGTTGCTTTTGGGGACTCCTGCTTTCTGGTACGGGCATCGAGAAGCCGCGACTGATTAAATTAGTGGGAGACAAACCTTGCCGTCTCGCTTAAGGATTGACAGCGGCGAGTTGCGAGAAGAACAATGGATGTCGCGTGCAACCTGGTTGGCACATTCTTAGCCCACTCTGCAGGCTTAAATTTTACAGCAACTCGAAGACCGCCTGTACGAGTTAGAGGCAATAACACCCCAGCTTGGAATCCTAGAAGTCACGGCTCCTTCACACCTGAGTGGAGTTAACTGTTTATTTTATTTATTTTTGGGGTTACTGTGAGGCCGTGTCTGTGTTAATGTGGAATTAGACCTGCGATATTAACGCGCCTCCGAGTGTGTATGATAATCGGTCGGTGGTCCGCCCCTAGTAGCTAAGTGGTCAGCGCGGCAGAATGTCAGTCCTAAGGGCCCGGGTTCGATTCCTGACTGGGTCGGAGATTTTCTCCTCTCAGGGTGTTGTGTTGTCCTAATAATTATCATCATCTCATCCCCATCGACGCCGAAGTCACCAAAGTGCCGTCAAATCGAAAGACTTGCACCCGGTGAACGGTCTACCAGACGGGAGGCCCTAGTCACACGAAATTTACAACGGTCGGTGTAACTGGCGGTAATTTTTAGTTACAGGCCATATTACACACAAGTGTACGAGCATTCTGTGTAATAAATCGACTTGATGAAATGAAATTTACAACATAATTAGTGTTGGAGGGAAGGCACCCTTTGTAGATGAGTGCGCCCTACTCATTGCACTACCAGGGGCTGCAAATTCGTCTTGTAATTTAAAAATAGTTTTAAGGAGTATTATGCTTGTAATTTGTATGTGCAGTTGCTTCTGCAACTAGTTAAAACTTCCTAAATTTTAATCTTTCTCGTCTGTAGTTTTATTTAGCAGATTACAGTTCACTTCTGTCGTGTTTTCGCAGGGTACCTTCGGCAGGGGTCGATGTGACCCTTCTCTCCGGGCACGGAGCAGAGGCTTGTTTTCCTACTGCTGCTGTGGCACTTCCATCGTCAACGACTAGGTTGTCCCGCTGTCTGATTCCTCTACCAACCGCACCGTGTTGGATCGAGTTATGTAGAGTTGATCGTTTATTGCGTGCCACAGTTAGTGTCACCAATTAAGTTGGAACCATTAATCAACATATTTGATTAATTCAGTAAGTTCACGTGGTTTGAAGCGTACTCCACAAGCCCGAAGTTCCTCCTCACTATACCTGCTCTTCAACGCTCATTTAAAAATTGCACCCTTATTGCTACTTCTGGAGCGTGTTTACATTTTAGACCGTTTACTTATGAATATGAACTGTTAAGCTTTTCCACAGTCATTAGCTAACTCCACTCATTGTGGATGTTTCCTGTTTGTTCCCTGTTGGTTGTGATAGCCGCCTGCCGTATTTGCCAGTTTATTTGTATTTTGGGGGATTGTATATTTATTTAAGGGTGTTCTCCAGTGCTCCTGCTGGTGTGTGCCATTTGGAAATCACCTCTAAATTACATGCCTTCTGAGCTTTGCTTGTATTTAGGGGGGTTGTGTATTTTATTGCTTAAGGTATTTTATTAAGGCTTGTATATTACTAAGGGACTTACAACCGCCACAATCAGTGGTGTGACATGTTATCCTTTTTGTGTTTTGTATGGGCGTTATCCAGTTGTTCAACGTGTTATCAGTACTTGGGGATTGTTGAACCTGCTTGCAGCCACCCCTAGTTGGTGTGACTTCTTACTTGTGTTTGGGCAATGTATATTCCTGGTTTCAAGCCCTGCTCTTAACGACATAAATTGTTAAAGTTTAATATTAACGAATTGAGCCGGTTCAAGACCTTTAAATTATCGTGGGCATAGTTATTCTCTTAACAAGGTTTTTCAGATTGTGATTATAATATTGTTGTTAAGCAATGAAGTGTATTCTATGGCCGGCCGGTGTGACCGAGCAGTTCTAGGCGCTTCGGTTTGGAACCGCGCGACCGCTACGGTCGCAGGTTCGAATCCTGGATGTGTGTGGATGAGTGTGATGTCCTTAGGGTAGTTATCATTAAGTAGTTCAAAGTTCTAGGGGACTGATGACCTCAGATGTTAAGTCCCATGGTGCCCAGAGCTATTTCTTTTGTATTCTATGAAACAACAAACGACGAAATATGTGGGTCCACCATCCGTGTGTTTTTCCTTAAAATTATCCCAACCCTTGTTGTAAGGTATCAGTACCCTTTGTTCAGATTTCAGCTATTGTCCACCCACCTGATCGACAGAAAACGAAGGATTGATGCCTAGTCTTCTTGTGACGCTGTCCACCTCGTCCCTTACTCGTCCTTCAGTTATTGCACTACGGCGGTGTTTCAGACCTATTGGCTGAAATTCAAATAGGTGAATAGTTGTTCTACGACAGATTTATATTGAGATACGGAACCAATCGTCGACAATCTGCAAGCATATTTATTTTGTTACGTACCTGAACAGCGTGAGCTGCAAAACAACAACGTAGGTCGTAATAATTGTTCAAAGCGACGACTGTCAGTCTCGGTGAGTGTACTGCGATGGCACATGTAGTTCTGCAGCACGCTCGCAAAGATCACGGGTGAGTGTTGAACACTGGATCAGGCAGCAGTGATTAGCAGTGTACGCCACCGACCACCAAACGGAAACGCTGCACACAGCTTATAGCCGATGTGTCATGCGACGGCTGCATGCAACGCACTAGTGAATTAACCTGTGCTGCGTGCACACCACTATTCCTTGTGTCAGTTGTCCAGTGCATCAGGCAGTCTGTGTTTGTCCACGTTGAGGTGTGCTATTGCGTGCAGTGCATGACACATGCTCAAAAACGGATCGTTACTCGTCACTAGAGTTGGTTGACATAAATTTAATGTATGGTTCGGCAGAATGTAGTGCTGTAAATGTTCACAAATGTACAGGAACGCTTTCGCAACGGTCGTCAGCCGAACTGTAAGAAGTTTATCTGAATGGTTACCATCTTACGATGGATAGAGTCGTTCACGCCATAAAGAGATGTCTAGCGTTCAGTTCCACCAATGGATTATCCACCATCAGCAGCGAAATTTGTCTCAATACTATTGCACCGAGGCCTCCAACGAAATGAGTATTTCCAGCTCCTCGCACACGCCGCGAAGTACAAATGGTTCAAATGGCTCATGTAGTCCATCTAAAATTATCCACGCATACTGGAACTGTTAATTCGCCCAGTAGATTGCTTACGTGCACTACCTTCTGCGTATAAAACAATGCCTTTCATCTAATGCTTCATTTTTCTCCAGTGGCTCAACAAAGACTAATACATCGAAATTCACGGTTACCCAAATCTACTTCAAAACTGGTTCAAATGGCACTGAGCATTATGGGACTTAACTTCTGAGGTCATCAGTGTCCTAGAACTTAGAACTACTAAAACCTAACTAAGGACATCACACACATCCATGCCCGAGGCAGGATTGAAACCTGTGACCGTAGCGGTCACGTGGTTCCAGACTGCAGCGCCTAGAACCGCTCGGCCACACTGGCCGGCGCCGCGATGTACAATGGGCCCTTACTTGTACAACACCTTTCGACGTATCCGTCCACAGTCCTCAACTTGATGCGAGTGCATACAATGCATTTGCGATAAAAATGTAGAGAAACTCAGTGGCATGGAGGCCACCATACTAACCTGCTGTCCTTAGTAGGTCGTGGTTTGTGGACTGAGCAAGAAGCAAACGATACCCACTGTCCGTTGTGAGGAGGCGCAACCACGTCAGCAGCATCCACGGTCATGTTCGCAGGAAAGACATAAGGGTCCACACAAATCGTCCATATGATAAAGTATCACAAGGTGATTAAAAGCATACATTCCATTCGTTTGACTGCTTTCGTGATCTGCTAGTAACTTTCGTTAAGTGACTACGCTGTTCCCCCTAATACCACCAGTATCCTCGCTCCCGAAATTTCGAAGTCTTCTAAACTGATCATGGACGTTTTAAGAAGTTGTAGCCTGCACATGTTTTTGCATGTCTCTTCCCACAGAGAGCTTCTATACCATGCCGTGTACTGTGTCAGGCGGCATAGCTATAACTGAGAACTAGTAGTTTATACTTCGTCGAAACTAAAGAAGAACCCGAAGATCACGTCACAGTATTACTACAGAACAAATTACAGTATTAGTACTTTTTTTTTAATACGATTTTCTGTCAGCAGTCTGAAAAAAATTAATGTCCTGCCTTTTGTCACGATAATTTTGTGGTCTACTATGAACTTGATGTTTACAGAAGTTTGTTTGTATTATCAGATTTAACACGTATTTACTACATGCTAGCTGCACTGAATGTCCACTGAATACAAACTGAAAAAAATAAGAATAAAACAACGTTCAGCATAGGAGATTCATAACTATTACGAAATAAAGGCGCTAGTGGTGGGTGAGGGACTAGAAAACGAGAGTACAGAGAGTCTGCACAGAATACGGTGTGCGCTGCGACAAGTTTTGGTGGAAAGGGCTGGACGAGTTCATTCGTTTGTTCAAGAAGGGAGGCCGACAACGTTTGACCATTTTTGGCTAATCACCGAAACGCTGCGATGGTAGAGTCGAGGTGTATGACCCGCAATATTTGTCAAATGATTTTATGGAAAATATTCCGTAAAAAAATACATTGTTACATTTATATGTCAGCTCCATGAGGAAGTGCCATCATTTAGTTAATGGTCATAGGGACTGTGATACTTGCATGTAAGTAAGATACGGTGCAAACTTCGAGAAAGTTTTCAGTGAGTAACAGCGGTTGCTATAGTTATGTGTTCGGTGTATGAAATTCGGCGTATGAAATTTAGCTGACATACTCAAGCTTCCTTTAGACGTCATGGAGAACTCTATCTGTCACCAAACCGCAGAAAATTGATCTGATGTAGTACACTCATTTGTGTTTGCCCGCACTAGCGATAATACCAGAATTAAACATCTACAACATCCCTCATACACTGAAGAGCCAAAGAAACTGGTGCGCCTTCCTAATATCGTGTAGGGCCCCCGCGAGCACGCACAAATGCTGCTACACAACGTGGCATGGACTCGACTAATGTCTGAGGTAGTGCTAGAGGGAACTGACATCATGAATCCTGCATGGCTGTCCATAATTCCGCAAGAGTACGAGGGGGGGGGGGGGGGTGCAGGTCTCTTCCGAACAGCATGTTGCAAAGCATCACCAATATGCTCAATAACGTTCATGTCTGGGGAGTCTGGTGGCCAGCGGAAGAGTTTAAACTCAGAACAGTGCTCCCAGAACCACTATGTAGCAATTATGGACGTGTGGTGTGTCGCAGTGTCTTGCTGGAATTGCCCAAGTCCGTAGGAATGCACATCAATGGATGCAGGTGATCACACAGGAGTCTTACGTACGTTTGACCCTTGAGAGTAGTATCACTCAAACAGGACGCGCCCCACACCACTACAGAGCCTTCACCAACTTCAACCGTCCCCTGCTGAAATGCAGGATCCACGAATTCATGAAGTTGTCTCCATGCCCGTACACGTCCATCTGCGATACAATTCGGAACGAGACTCGTCCGCCCAGGCAAAATGTTTCCAGTCGTCAACAGTCCAATGTCAGCGTTGACGGTCCCAGGCGAGGCGTAAACCTTTGTGTCCTGCAGTACAGGAGTGGGCCTTCGGCTCCGAAAGCCCATATCGATTATGTTTCTTTGGATGTTTCGCACGCTGACACTTGTCGATAGCCCAATATTGAAGTCTGCAGCAATTTGCGGAAGGCTTGGACCTCTGGCACACTAAACGATTGGTTTCAGTCGTCGTTGGTCCCGTTCTTGCAAGATCTTTTTCCAGCAGCAGGGATGTCTGAGATTTGGTGTTTTACTGGATTCCTGATATTCACGGTAAACACGTGAAATGGCCGTATGGAAAAATCCCCACTTCATCGGTACCTCAGCGATGTCGTGTCCCACCGCTCTTGCGCTGACTGTAACACCACGTTCAAACTCACTTAAATCTTGATAACCTGCCATTGTAGCAGCAGTAACTGATTTAACAACTGCGGGAGGCACTCGTCTTATACAGGCATTGCCGATCACAGCGCTGTATCCTGCCTGTTTGCATATCTCTGTATGCGAATACGCATGCCTATACCAGTTACTTTGGCACTTCAGTGTATTTCATAAACGGTTTAGGAGATTGGAATGAGATTTTGTCAAATGATAGCATACAAGGAGAAGAGTATTTTGCCATATGATTATGAAGTACAACTTCATTATGTACCGCGTTATTCAACTAACTACAGGTGTTTGCGATGAAATAATTGTAACGTATAAGGGCCATCGATAGCTGGTGAAACGAGAAATGCCGTGGGTTACGGAAGAGCGTAACAGAGGATTTTAGTGGTTTATTTTTGTACCGAGAACGTGTTTTTTCAGTAGCTGTTGACTTTACTTTCCCTCAGTTCATCACTTAATGAAATTAATAAACCGCTGTTTCACAATTTTCTCGCAGTTGTCTGCGCAGCATGCTAGTGAAGTAACACTATGTAAATTCTCTTGTGTTTCATAAGAAGAAGGAAATTTTAATATGGCAATAAGAGAAATGTGGGTTTCACTCAACATTTTCAACTCGTGATGCTTCTCGGAAAAAATAAATCAATGTTTTAGTTGCATTTTCAGTCGAATTCTTTGCAGATACTAACTAAAGCAGACGTCACACAGAGCTTTTTGAATGGTTATTATGCAAGTGGGAATGTGGAGGGACTCCACTTATGTGGGGACGTAGGCAAAGTTCATCAAAAGTGATACAAAAATTTGCCACCAGATAGTTCTGTAGCATGTTAGAAATACTGTCTCCAAATTTCATACATTAATTCGAACTACAAATGATAAAAAAAGCTGTCTTGTTTCAATCACTGCTCAGCACCACACCAAATTTTTAGACGTCACCCTTCTTGTTTGTGATGTTTTATTACTTCCTGCTGCCATTAAAGCACTGGAAGAGTACAGAACGCTGTGGACCCGTTTACGTCGTGTTATCTTCCGCTAGCTAATTTTGCAGCTGTTATGGTCTCTGCTGCAGAAATATAAACATTTCAGTTCTGCTGTCAATGTGAGAATTAGGACTGCGTTCAAGGTTATTTTGTATGATTTACCGTTTAAATTGCGAATATATGATGGTAAAGAGTTTAAGAAAGTGGCTAAAGCTCGCCATTTACGTGTGAATAACAAGTTTCTACAAGTGAGTCAACATAATTCCGCGGAAGATAGTTATGAAGCTAAGACGACGAGCAGTTCATAGACGAAGCTTGGTACTAACGTAGAATTTCAGTCCTCTAAAGAGAAACTGAATAGTGGTTTCAGGATAATTGATTTAGAAATTATGTGTTCTACTATTAGAAATTCGTGTGCACGTGGTAACTGTGGCAATAAATCTTTAAGATCATGTGACAGCAATGACAGAGATTGTATTGTGTGTAATATGCACTCGTTTTGTGACAGCTGTCAAACTGAGATTCAGTTCAAAACGTCAAGTGCTAAGAATTGGGTGTATGAAGCCCAAACATAAGATTCTGCTATGGGACGAGATGTGTTGGTGTTACAAGGGAAGGTACCAATTTATTTTGTGCAGTAATGAATACGTCACTTCTGCCTGCCTCGTATTCAACACTAAACAATCATCTTCTAGGCGCCTTGGAAACAGAATTCAAGAGCAGTTTGTCAGCAGCAGTGAAGGAGGCAGTTTTATTTAACATAGACATTCTGACAGAAGTAAATGACCCTTTGCCTTCTACAGATGCATGTGTTTCATGTGACAGCACATAGACGGAAAGTGGCCACACCTCCCTACACGGTGTTTCATCAGTTATAAGTGTTGACACAGGAAAAGTTTTGGGTTTGCAGTTGATGTCCAAATATTGTTCTATTTGTGCACCGAGGAAAATGTTAGGCAAAAAGGAAGACAGGCAATGGAAAATAAAACGCAAAATAATATGCAGCTCGTATTATGATGTTTCTAGTGGTGGCATGGAGCCAAAAGGGATGAAATTAATATTTCATCAGAGCGAAATGAGACATGCAGTTAGATATGTGAAATTTCTTGGAGATTCTAGTGATTTCAAATCTGTTGTAGAAAACAAGCCATATGGAAATAGATGCACCACTGAAAAGATATAATGTGTGGGGCAATTTCAGAAATGGATGGGCGGGAGACTTCTGAAACTGAAACGAGAACAACAAGGTGTGAAACTCAAAGATGGAGAGCCACTGGGCGAGCTATAACACCTGGCTGACATAGAGATCCACACTTTGCAAATATATTATGGCAAAGCATTGAGGCAAAGTACCAGAGAATTGAAACCAATGCAGAAGTCAGTGTGGGCAAAATTTTACACAAGCTGTCGCCTGATGAGAAGCCAGCACATCAATTGTGTGGTATATCGTGGCGCAAATGTTAGGAGGCAAAAGCACAAAACAAAACCTATACACATAAACACACTCTTCCTGAAGCAGTCTTAAGTACCACAAAGCCAACATTCCAGTTTCTAGCTAATCCAGATTTGTCCATCGTGGAACACAAAACCCAAATGAGAGCTTGAACAGTCTCATTTGGAAGAGACGCCCAAGAACAACATTTAGCTCATCTACTGTTGTTAAAACTGTGACATATGATGCATGCCTGGTGTTTAATGATGGTAACATTGCAAGAATAAGGACCCTTAATCGACTAGGATTTGTTGCAGGTTGCTTCACCGACAAGCTCTTGAAGAAGACAGATACTGCACAAGTTGTACGTTCTGAACTGCCTGTAAAGGATATAGCCAAAAGTGCACACCTGATACATCAGATAAAAAGGAAACAGGTACACAAAGAACAGGAAGACCAAATGTATGGTTCTGGTCAACACTAAGGTACTCGTTTATGGTGTAAATCCTTATAACATCGTTTATGCGCATTTCCCAGAATTTTCAGTTTTTGGTGTATAAGGAACATTTTCCCCAGAATCATTGGATTTACAAAAGTGAAGTTTTCTGCAGGCTTTTTTCATAGTATAACACAACTTCCGGTGGTACACATTTTTTCTAAGTGCATTTCTGTCAAAATTATTTGCTTTTCTGTAAAATTAAAGTTGCTTTCTTTCATACACAATTTCTTTTAATGTAAGAGTTCTAAAACTGTTGTTAAAAAACTGTTCATTTCTGCTTATCTGATTACTAGGAATTACCTGCCACAATATGAAAGTTCGATGTAAAGTAATTTTGGTGTGACAGCATGTGTTGCGAAAATTTCCAACAACGTCATGGTGAAACTTTTTGAGAAAAACTTGAAAAATTTCCAAAATGTAGCCATTGACATAATTATCTCACATGCAAAATTTTGTTCGAATACCTTTCAAACACGAAAACGTGTGTAAGATTATGTGAACACGTCCATTTTCACCTACATTCCCCCTTAATACTTACAGAAAATGTGATTGAAGGCTTTAGTTCAGAATGGCACTTCCCCTCAAGCACTCAGTATTTCCTCTACATCACCAGCCCTCATCCCCCACCACTACCGCTCTCCCCATGCATGCCCTGCCAACTGCAAACCTATCAGCCACGATATTCTGTGAACACTCTGCTCCTTTATTTCAGTATCACTAAGCAAACTCTCGCATCAGTGTTATGTCAAAGCAATGTAATGCATCGTCAGATATTATTTCTATCTTTAACGTATTTGCCTACACCCATTACCATGTCAAACAGAAACCATTATTCTGGACTGGTCAACTTTACGTTGAATATGGGCTCATACAGGAGAGAGCTGTCCTACTTCCGAAAACGTAAGCTACTTTTAACATTTCATTGCTTCCCTATGAAACGAAGTTCGTGTCTATAATTATGGTAACAGGTGAATGCAGTCTATGAGGCTTAGTTGCTGGAGACTGAGGCAGTCAGTTGTGAATTTCACCGTTATGATACATTTGAATTGGCAGAGAATGTCAGCTAAAGAGATATGGTGCAAGAAGAGCCAGAACGTGGCAATGGAGCTAACTCGTTTCCCTTGCTCCGACTGATATGTTTCATATGCCGAGTTCCTCATATATTTCAAGGACTCATTCTCACAAACTAAGAAATTCTTGGTTTTCCAGCAACGTGTTGTCATCCATCTACGTAGCTGAGGTGAGCTCATAATGTGGTCCTCAACATTAAAGTTGCTGATTGAAGTTCTAGAGCTAAGATTATTTTTCGTTAGTAATGTTTTATGAGAAACGGATGTAGAGGGGATGGTGGATGGGAATGGTGTAGGGCGGGGATCAGTAGGGAGTGGATCACTTCGTATCATAAAGTTTCCTATTGAACCCTGTATTGTATGAAATGTTTGCAGTTGAAAAATATGTTGGCCACCATTTATATACCAACATGTTGCATATGTAATTTCTTTTAATCAAACTTATTGTGACGAATTATTTCGGTTTACAAGCGTTAAGAAATCGAAATAGTAATGGGCGCCATCTGCAGGAGTGTATTAGTATTGTTTAACATAAACAAAATACCCTATCTGACATAAAAGGGATACATATAAGAGGAGATGATCGGATGTCGACGTAACTAGGACAGTCACACGCCCTCAGAAGGCTCATAAATGATTAGATTTGGAATTATATAGAATTGCTACCAGAGTGCATTAGTATGTTTCGTGTTTAGTGTTGTTACCCGTCTTGGTAGGGTATATGCGGGACACGAGTAGCCTCAGAGGTTGAGTGATCACTGTGAAAGGCACGGAGATGCTAACGAAATCGTGTGAGACACCGTTGTCAGCACCTGAATAAGTTTGACTGGGACCTCATAGTGGGTCTCCATTTGGCTGGCTGGTGGAATCATACAATTTCCAGGTCTGTGGTGCATACGGGTGCGTCAATTGCCCGATGTTGGGCTGCACGGAAGTGTGAGGGCAGCCATATATGTCGTCATGGTTCCGACTAACCACGCATGGCCTCCGCGAGGGGGGATCGTTATACTTTGTACTACAGGAGTGCCTACAGTACACCTTGTAATGCCACTTCCTCGGACGAGAAATGAAAATAAAAGAATTAGCTCCAAAATTCACAAAGATTTCCGCAAAACAAGATCCAAATTACATGAAAAATGAACATGCAAACAAATTTCCAGTTAACACTATTATTTGGATATTAACCAGAAACTGAATCAGGAATCTAATACCTAGTAATTTATTAACATACGAAAGAAAGATAGGATTCCAGTAAAATCAAACTCAAAAGTCAAAATCATAGTAAATCGCAAAATCATTAGAATTAAAATTCGCAGAGTAGAACCGACGTTCCCAAAGACTACTCCGTGTGAATACTCTTTGAGATTCGTGAGTAATGGCTAAGGATAATTCAGTCCATTGTTACTACATTACGAGAGTTAGCCAAAGCAGGCCATACTTTTGAACGCTCGTATTTGTAGATGGAATTAGATTGTTTTTTTCAGAACTGATTATTTCGATCTACTATGACGCAGAGAAACGATATTTTGATTTAGAATTCAGAGGACTTGCATATATTAGACAGAAGTGACTTTTAATTAAATAGCCTGAAGTTAACACTATTTAGAAAGTGAACACAGATAGACAATTTCATTCGTAATAACTAATGGATCATGGAACTTAGCGATAGTTATGGAGCATATAACTTATAATTCCCCCCCAACACCTGGGAAAGCCTCTTCCTCACGGCTCTGTGTAATAAAGCAGCATATCGTGTCAATTCACGCATTTATCATTCAAGTTTTACAATATTATTTATAGACATAACGTGTTGCGATATTCTTTGACTGAAGCGCTCGGCGCTTATACAGAAACTCTTTGACGTTAGGAATTAATAACACTGTTATGACTGATTATAGATTTGAGATTACAACCAGTCTATAGGGAATTTGGTGTCGCTGGAACTAATTTGAACTTATCATAAATATTTAAATAGCAACTAATAAACCGTCGATTATAAACGATTTAATTACGACATTTGGTGAAGTAAATATCTATCACTAATCGCGAGTTCAGTTCATCAATGTTCGGTTTATAACGTCGATACCGATACATAACAACTAACAATCTCATTGCTCTACCGCTGAAGTGACGTTACAAGCTCTACGTAGTGAGTATGGTGTTGAGGAACCTGAAGAGTGTCTGCCATCCTACGATATTGATAATGTCTTGAGGGTGGTGTGAATGCTGTTTCAGGTCTGTCTTCTGGGCATACTTCAAATTGGTGGTAACCGTTTCTAAGATCTGCTGGCAAATTCCCATTCTCCCAAGAAGTGTAATTTTTCCATAATATTCGGTATCGGTTAGGGTGTGTGTTTAGGAAATAGTGCTCACAACAGAACCTGTACTTCCTGATTCAGTCGGATGACGATTATGGTCCAATCACAATATTATCTGATCACAGGCTGTGTCTACGTTCGATAGTGCTTTCGGTTAGTTTTTGATCTATACATTCATCTATCAGCTTCTGCAAGTGCTTTGGTATTCTATATGATTTCTTGTAGACTAGTGTATTATTACCTGTTGTAATGAAATGTAGTATATTACTGGCGACGGACTATCTGAGTTAAACATGTCTGAGTATTTTAACAACAATGTTGCAATGGCTTCCTGGTCACTGTCCTTCATGTGGCTTCCCTTTGCACACAGTGCAGATGCAAAATGGTTCTAATGGCTCTGAACACTATGCGACTTAACTTCTGAGGTCATCAGTCCCCCAGAACTTAGAACTACTTAAACCTAACTAGCCTAAGGACATCACACACATCCATGCCCGAGGCAGGATTCGAACCTACAACCGTAGCTGTCACTCGCTTCCAGACTGTAACGCCTAGAAACGCACGGCCACTCCGGCCGGCAGTGCAGATGTATTGACGGTTTGCTTGCGGCTGTGATCATCTGATGATCTATCGATTTCGTTATCGGGTATATCTAAATTTACTACTTTTAATCTCTTCAGGAGATTCATGTAGTCCATCTAAAATTATCCACCCTTACTGGAACTGTTAATTCGCCCTGTACATTGCTTACGTGCGCTACCTTCTGCGTATAAAACAATGCCTTTCATCTTATGCTTCATTGTTCTCCAGTGGCTCAACAGAAACTAATACATCGAAATTCACAGTTATCCAAATCAACTTCAAAAATGGTTCATATGGCTCTGACCACTGTGGGACTTAACTTCTGAGGTCATCAGTCCCCTAGAACTTAGAACCACTTAAACCTAACAAACTAAGGACATCACACACATCTATGCCCGAGGCAGGATTCGAACCTGCGACCGTAGCAGTCGCGCGGTTCCAGACTGTAGAGCGTAGAACCGCTCGGCCACCCCAGCCGGCCCAAATCAACTTGCCGGTACTTGCAGATACTTTGTCACATATTCTTAGTTCAGCTGGTGCCACTTAAGCAATGAGTGCACCTTGCAACATTGAACACTTACAGCTGATACACTCATTGGAATTAATTCCCACTAAGTTCAACAGAAAGCTGCTAAAGATCAGTTCTGGTGTGCAGTCTGTCTAGGAAGTCAGTCGTGGAATATTCTTGACCTACAGTTGGCAACACTTCCATTTGCTCACGAAGCGCTTTAGTTCCTATCACAAAGCTGAGGTGTGTTGTCTGCAGTGGCCTTATGTCACTATTTTCTAAGCCACGTAATTTGTGTTTAGGAGCGTTTAGTCTTCTCGTGCTATCGAGGTGCAGACTACTGACGTACACGTGCTCCAGTGATTACTGCAAATTTATGTTACTTGCCGTGTACTAAACCCATCAAGCAACGGACGGTGGCTGCCCATGTCTTTGCAGTACTTTGGTTTGCTGTAAATGCTTTCTGACGGAAGAAACATTCCCATTAGCATTTAATGCCTATTTCTCTTTCGTTTAACCTGCTTCTTATTTCTGAATTTGCTTGCCTTGTGACCGAAGAAATATAACACTGTGACTGAGACATTGCACCTTCAAACGCCCTCTCTTCTCACACTGAAAACATTTTTTTCGGATACAAAGCTTTGTCGATCATTGCATATTTTCATAGTAGTGTAGATTTCCTGTAAGTGCATAGCAATGCGAGGTTCTGCAACTATATCATCCGGATTTTCCATCCGGACACTACATGAAAGTTCCACGGGAATTCCTCATAGACAGACGTCTAGAACCCTCCTTTCCGCTTCTTTGAGAATGGCTCGATCCGCTTCTGGATTCTGTGTCATTTCACAAATCTGTATGTTCACTTTTATAATTCTGTAAGAAACGCTCAAATAATTTGATTGACTTCTTGCACTATCTACTCAACTTCTCTCAAAAAAATCTAGCACTGTTTACGGTATCCTTAACGTAATTGTTTGCTAATTGTTCAAGTGTGCAAGCTTTGCTAGGCGTTTCGTGGTATGCCACATACGTTTTATTCTCATCCGTCAGCTGTAGGTTGGTCATCAGCGGACTCTTCTCATCTGCCCAATTTCCCAGTTCGGCTGTCGCTAATATATCATTTATGAGTACTGTCACGTGCTCTGTAGTTTTACTAGAGAAGGGTATTATAAAGTTATCTGTTAAATGATCTATGGAGGAGGAGGAGCAGGACGAGGAGAAGGTTCAAATGGCTCTGACCACTATGGGACTCAACTGCTAAGGTCATTAGTCCCCTAGAACTTAGAACTAGTTAAACCTAACTAACCTAAGGACATCACAAACATCCATGCCTGAGGCAGGATTCGAACCTGCGACCGTAGCGGTCTTGCGGTTCCAGACTGCAGCGCCTTTAACCGCACGGCCACTTCGGCCTGCCGAGGAGAAGGAAGAGGAGGATATACTCACTACTGCCTTAACCACATCTGAGCCCGAGAGGGACTGTTGCACAGCTTCCGAAGCTTTTAATTGCTTGCTTAGTTCACGATTATTAATTTCTGCTGGGTATTATCGTCTAACAATTTCAATAATTTCTCCATCACAGGGGATACAGCATCTTCGTTCAACATCTTTCCAACATCTTTGTTCAGTAGGTTATCTCTCTTACAGTTACAAGACTTATACGGAAAAGACACTTCTACTTTCAAAATCAGCAGCAAAACTCGACAGACATGACTGCTTCCGATATTTATATAAACAATCTAAAGTAATCTTTACATCTAATCATTGCACAGTGACTCAGTACCATCGTGTGTTGCTTGACGATAATGCTTACCAGTAACGCAAGTTGCTGGTTCCAGTGTATAACCTGCCACACTGTACAGTTAAAATACAAATCTTACAATTCGATTCTACGAAATAAGATTCCTTAATTCCTCTAAATTGCGACAGGTCTACCGGTTTATCAGATCTGACGAAAGACAGTTTGCATGTTGTATGCCATAAAGTAACTTTGAGGTTCGCCGATGACATTGCAATTCTGTCAGAGACAGCAAAGGACTTGGAAGAGCAGTTGAATGGAATGGACAGTGTCTTGAAAGGAGGATTTAAGATGAACACCAACAAAAGCAAGACAAGGATAATGCAATGTAGTCTAATTAAGTCGGGTGATGCTGAGGGAATTAGATTAGGAAATGAGGCACTTAAAGTAGTAAAGGAGTTTTGCTATTTGGGGAGCAAAATAACTGATGATGGTCGAAGTAGAGAGGATATAAAATGTAGGCTGGCAACGGCAAGGAAAGCGTTTCTGAAGAAGAGAAATTTGTTAACATCCAGTATTGATTTAAGTGTTAGGAAGTCATTTCTGAAAGTATTCGTATGGAGTGTAGCCATGTATGGAAGTGAAACATGGACGACAAATAGTTTGGACAAGAAGAGAATAGAAGCTTTCGAAATGTGGTGCTACAGAAGAATGCTGAAGATTAGATGGGTAGATCACATAACTAATGAGGAAGTAGTGAATAGGATTGGGGAGAAGAGAAGTTTGTGGCACAACTTGACCAGAAGAAGGGATCGGTTGGTAGGACATGTTCTGAGGCATCAAGGGATCACCAATTTGGTACTGGAGGGCAGCGTGGAGGGTGAAAATCGTAGAGGGAGACCAAGAGATTAATACACTAAGCAGATTCAGAAGGATGTAGGTTGCAGTAGGTACTGGGAGATGTAAAAGCTTGCGCAGGATAGAGTAGCATGGAGAGCTGTATCAAACCAGTCTCAGGACTGAAGACCACAACAACAAATGCCATAAAATAATGTTAAATTGTTAGTAGAAAATCACGTTGCACTAGTAGCTGAGACATGTGAACACCGTTCGACAGGTCAGAACCCTGTTACTAACGATGTAACGCCCTCTCCTAGCTCGTAAATCATTCCAGGACATCAATGTCATGAAGATGTTGTCAGAGAACTAGTTCTGGCACCAAATTGTAGAGGTGCCAAGTGGAGAAAGTCATACATTGCTAGGATGATGTTTCGGAACCTGTACAGCATCTTTTGAAGCTAATAAAATATGATTAGGATTTTAATATTCAGATTAGCAATTCTTCGTCTTCTAGTTAGGCTTAGCTGTTGCCTCATGCCAGTGGCAGAGAGGACTTCTGCGGCCTTTGTTGTCAGAGAGCAGCGCTGTTAGCTAATTTCAGCTGTTGCCTTGTGCCAGTGGCATGGAGAAATTCTGCTGGTAGGCAATGGCAGCTGTTGCCTTGTGCCAGTGGCATGGAGAAATTCTGCTGGTGGGCAATGCCAGCTGATGCCTCATGCCAGTGGCAAGGAGGAATTCCACTCACTTCTGTTGTCAGCTTGGCTGTGTTGGAACCCAATACCACTATATAAGCAGTTCAGCCGAAGCCCCGCAAGCTGATGCCTGGCAGGCGAAGCTGTAGCGTGAGGTTATACCCCCACACTTAATTAGGCCGTCTTCTGTCCTGCTCCTGAAGATGCCGATGACAGACAGTGACCCATCAGAAGTCTAGTAGTTGGCAGATCCTGACCCCACCGGAACAATAGGTACCGGAAACTAGAGGTGCTAGCAGGGATGATCAGGTACAGGAGCAATGGATGCACCTGTCACCCATCAATGACAATTTGTTTATATAATAAATAACCTAAGACGTGCTTTTGTAGGAAGATCCTCAATATTCCCATCAGCGATGGGGTAGACAGTCAGTGTGATTTCCTACGAGTGGCAGATCATGCTTACGGCAAGCAACATGTTCACTAAAACGGCTGGAACAGCTAACACATGAATGGCAGTACGCAATAATAATCATTGAATCGATTACATTAGTACGAACGGCAGCGGTACTAGTGAGAAACTGAATTCAGAGCTGGAGAAGCGCAGTATTTATGGAGATGGGTGGGAGGCAGTGACGTGAAGCTCTTTTGATTGTGAAAGAATGCGGCCTGCTTCTTTAATAGAGATCAGGGGTTCCTGTTCCGCTATTCTTCCTTAACAATTAATTACATGCTATTAACTGCATTATCAAGTCTATGATAGGTGTTGTTGTGTCTCACATATAGCGTGTTCCATGAAACAAGGGCTGACGAATATATCTCTGTTTCTCCGCCACACAGTGGACGCTCTGCTGCATGTGTAACTTATGCCTGGCGATCAGTGACGATACAAGAACGTCTGCTCATGTTCACGAACAATTTGCAATGCTGATAGCTTCTTTCTGCAACAAGCTATGTCAACACCTCTCCCTGGATGTCGCCTGTGGATACACTAGAGTGAATTTAAGGAAAATTTTAATTTACTCTCCCAACCTACGCTGTCGCGTACCTGTACAATGCACGTCATAACAGCATCACATTTGCGCCTGCCATTCTAGACTATTCTACGCCATCACATACCACTGCTCAGAGACTACCAACATCCAGATATGAGATTAGCGTCCAGTCGATAGGCTGCCGTTAACTTCACATTATGTGCGGTGGAGAGTTGAGTGGTGCTGTGACTGACGGCTGATGAATAGCATTGCACTGTGTTCGATGAATTGCGGTTCTGTACTACCCCATGTTAACGTCGTCAGCGTGGATGGTGTCACGTGTGGAGAGGGCCATTTCTTCCATGTTTAGGAGAAGCAGAGCAGTGTAGCTTCTGACGTCATGGTCTGCGGAGGCGTGCCGCGAAGAGTACCCGAGGGGTCTAGGCATCTTGTCACGGTCCGCGCGGCTCAACCCGTAGGAGGTTCGCGTCCTCCTTATGGCATAGGTGTGTGTGTTGTTCTTAGTGTAACTTATTTCAAGTTATCAGAATGAGATTTTCACTCTGCAGCGGAGTTTGCGCTCATATTAAACTTCCTGGCAGATTAAAACTGTGTGCCGGACCGAGACTCGAATTCGGGACCTTTGACTTAAGCGGGCAAGTGCTCTACTAACTGAGCTACCCAAGCACTACTCACGCCCCGTCCTCACAGCTTTACTTCTGCCAGTACCTCGTCTCCCACATCCCAAACTTTCCAGAAGCTTCGCTTAGGAAGGTAGGAGACTAGGTACTGGCAGAAGTAAAGCTGTGATGACGGAGCGTGATTCGTGCTTGGGTAGGTCAGTTGGTAGAGCACTTGCCCACGTAAGGCAAAGATCCTGAGTCTCGGTCCGGCACACAGTTTTAATCTGCCAGGAAGTTTCATAGTTATAAGTTAGATTAAAGCAGTGTGGAAGCTTAGGGACCGACGACTTCAGCAATTTGGTCCCATAAAACCTTACCACAAGTATCCTATTTTCCGCGTAGACGTCAGGTGTAATATCAGGCGATTTACGCAACTCTGGTGTGACAACCATGATTCACGAACATCCTACATCTTCACATGTTACCTCTCGTGCGACATCATCGTATTGCTATTTTTCAATAGCACAATGTTCGTCCACACACCTGTCTGTAAAGACTGTCTGCGTCATGTTGAGGTAATCCAGAGGCCAGCATATTCGCCAGATCTGTCCCCAATAGGTATCCAGGAAATGGACAGATCAGAAATTACTGGGCCACCTTGCATGAGGAGGAGAAACAACTCCCAACGGAACCAGTGCATACATCCTGTCATCATATTCATTACACATCTGATTAGATTTTGAAATCTTTGAAATATCATCACATGATCTCTCAAACCAATAAGATCCGTTCCGTTTCCCCCTCACCTACTAGGCGTTTCACTTATTTCGTTAGGCAGTGAACATCTTCTTTACACCACAGAAAAATCACTGCAGTTAGTCTTTGTAAGATTCTATTCCAGATATTTACCAATGGCATTCAACAATTAATAAAATAATATACCGATTTTGCAACAGTTATCCCAGGATCACATTCCTGTACTTTAGTCACTGCTTTGAGATAAGTGAAACATCTGCGGCTAGCGTTCTACTGGAGTACATTTTAGCACGTTGTTCTCAGACTAATTGCAGTGAGCTGGCGATGCGAAGCTCACGACGCGTTACGTACGGTCAGGCAGCGCTTCAGTGTGGCAAGCGTGAAGAGGGGCAAGCAACAAGTCTAACGTAACATGTGGCTGTACTCACACGAATGGCGGCGGCACAGTCTGCATGGAGAAGTTGATGAGGATGGCCCACTCTTCCCACGACAGGTTGAACCGCGCCATCAGCTCCGTGGCGTTCTCCATGGACAACATGGCGCCGGCTTCCTCTTACACCAGCCGCCGGCGAATCACTTAGCGGGACGAAGAATGCCTTTTGGACGTCACATAACTCGCGTTTAGCTGCAAAAAAAGAAAAGTTTGACGTTGGAAACAGAGTACTAAAAAGGATAAAATAACATTTCAAATTACATATTTTGTACTATGTGAATGTAATTTTACACTAAAGCGCCAAAGAATCTGGTATGGGCACACGTATTCAAATACAGACATATGGAAACAGGTAGAATACGGCATTGCGGTCGGCAACGCTTATATAAGACATGTCCCTGGCGCAGTTTCTAGATAGGTTACTGCTGCTACAATGGCAGCTTATGAAGATTTAAGTGAGTTTGAGCGTGCTGTTCTAATCGGCGGACGAGTGATAGGACCCCGAACTGCCGAGGCAGCGATGAAGTGGGGATTTTCCCGTGCGATCATTTCACGAGTGTACCGTGAATATCAGGAATCCGGTAAAATATCAAATCTCGGACATTACGGCGGCCGGAAAAAGATCCTGCAAGAACGCGACCAACGACAACTGAGGAGAATCGTTCAGCTTGACGGAAGAGCAGCGCTTCCACAATTTGCTGCAGATTTCAATGCTGGGCCATCAGGATGTGTCAACGCGCGAATGATTCAACGAAAGATCATCAATATGGGCTTTTGAAGCCGAGGGTCCACTCGTATACCCTTGATGTTCGCACAACACTAAGCTTTACGCCTCCCCTGGGCCTTTCACCACCGACATTGGACTGTTGATGACTGACAACATGTTGCCTGCTCGGACGAGTCTTGTTTCAAATTCTATTGAGCGGATGGACGTCTACGGTGGTGGAGACATCTGTAAGAGCACATCACTTGCAGCGCCTCTCTCATGACAATATGCACAGTGAAAATTGCGCCCTAAGCCCTCATCAATCCATCGGCCTTGCATGTCAGCAGTGGACTGTTCAAGCTAGTGGAGGCTCTCTAATGATGTGGGGCGTGTGCAGTTGGAGTGATATGGGACACCTGATACATCTAGACACGACTCTGATAGGTGACACGTACGTAAGCATGCTGTGTGATCACATACAACTGTTCATGTGCATTGTGCATTCCGACGGACTTCGGCAAATCAAGCACAAAATTGCGTCATCCCATACGTCCAGAATTGCTGCACAGTGTCTCCAGGGACACTCTTCTCAGTTTAAGCACTTCCGCTGGCTATCAAACTGCCTAGACATCAACGTTATTGAGCGTATCTGGGATGCCTCTCACGGATTTATGGACAGACTTGCAGGATTCATAGTCTCATTTCCCACCAGCACTACTTCAGACATTAGTCGAGTCCGTGCCACGTCGTGCTGCGGCACTTCTGCGTGCTCGAGGAGGCCCAAAACGATATAAGGCAGGTATACAAGTTTCTTTGGCTCTTCAGTGTATTTTCTATTGTAAGGACGGTACGTGGACGGGCATGCTGTGAATAGGAAAGTGATAATGTTATCTGAGGGAGCTTACGACTTGAAGGCTCTGTCCATTTAAGCATTTACTACTGTTATTTATTGGTTCACTCATTTATAGATCATATCCCATATAGATCATATGCCATACTGATGTCGAGGTACATGCGCAAGAAACAGGGGAGTTTTGTAGCACATGTATTTCGGTACGGTTTTCTCAACTTATCACCAATACACAGAACTGTGTCGTGTGTGTTCTCTTTGCGCCTATGCTATTAGCGCCAGTTTTGTGTGGTGCCACATTGTGTGGCACCACATTTTGCAATTATCCTTATTTTATGAGCATGAGTGTAGTATCATCACAACACTTCGTCGAAGTACCATCCAAACCACGTGTCGCTGTAGCAAATACTTCATATCGCCGCTTCACATAACTAGGTTTTGTGAATGGGTACGTCAAAAAATGCAAACAATCCTCACATTCTTTGCCAAGCTACTATTTTCCAATGAATCTACATCCACAGACAATGGTAGAATAACACACATTACTGAAGTATAGACAGTTGTCACTGCTTGCGGATAGCTGACCATCAGCGCTTTTGAACGGTTAATAATGGTGTGGCATCATGGGGAACAAAGTTACTGGTGCATATTTTATTGACGGTAGGTTGAATGGACGCAAATATGAAACGTTTCTGGAACAGGAACTACCGGTTCTACTTCAGGATGTTGCCCTGGACGTTCGACAACGTATGTGGTTTCAGAATAATAGTTGCCCAGTACATAGCCGGCCGGAGTGGCCGTGCGGTTCTAGGCGCTACAGTCTGGAACCGAGCGACGGCTACGGTCGCAGGTTCGAATCCTGCCTCGGGCATGGATGTCTGTGCAGTCCTTAGGTTAGGTAGGTTTAAGTAGTTCTAAGTTCTAGGGACTGATGACCTCAGAAGTTAAGTCCCATAGTGCTCAGAGCCATTTGAACCTTTTTTGAACGCAGTACATCACGCACATAAAGAACAGGAGGTATTAGACCATGTTTGCATTTGTCGGTGGATAAGCAGAGGTGCCAATAATAGGGGCCTGATAGGCCCACTAGGTCGACGTCAAGGAATTTGTTTTTGTGGGGCTATTTGGAAGGTAAGGTGTACCAGCAAGTGCCAACAGGCTTTAAACAGATGATCTACTGTATCAAACACGCCAGTCCTCATATTCCCACTTTCCGCAGATATACTTCTGCCAGAGTACGGTCACTTGAAAAGCGAATTATTGAGCGATCTGAAGTTAGTGCTAATACATTTGAACACTTACTCTAATTGGAAAAGGAGAGTATTGTTCACATGAAACCACAGTCACGGTAGCGTATCCAGTAAACCCTTCTTCGATACGTTGGAGGACAACGTTGTTTGGATTTTCCAATTACAAGTTATGAGATACTGTCCTGTCTTACCCTTGCAGGCACCTTCGTATGCCATTGGCCGTACGATATTCAAGAGCCACTCAGTAGCATGTAGTATATTACGATTGTTTACTCATTTATATTTCTTTGATTAGAGCGCCATCTGTGGCGAAACGAAGGAAGTGCATGAGACAAAACGTGTATCGATTTTGTCGTAAATCGTAATCTGCTGTAAAAGACGAGGGTTTCCTTTAAAGATTTTGAAGTGCGGTATCGTTGAACGGCCCCTTCTGAGACAAACAACTTGGAACAATAACTTTTTTGATATGATGTGTACCTGTAGAGATATTTCAGTGTCTTCAGTTAAAATGACCACCCTGTATTTACCTGACGGCTTAAACTAAAATGAAATAACTTTTTAAGCTATGTGCGTTTCAATTGAAGAATTTCCATATTTTGTTTCTTCATTCTTCGTCCTCTGGTGTAGATTTATTTTTAGTTTATTTCTGAATCTACAGCATACATAATCAATTAAAAAGTACCAAAAATACCATGTTCAGCTCTTTTGATGGCTAACGAAAGCAAAAGATTTCTCTTTCGTATGTACAGTAGTACTCCCAACGTAAAACTACTGAACCACTTTCTTAGTGTCAAATGCGACTCGCCTAAACAGACTCAATGCACTTTTCATAAGAAAGCTTAATTGTCAACATAATTCATAGTTATTTAAATTATAAATAGCCAGTAACGATAGCAGCTTAATATAAATTTCCCTATCTTTACTGTGTCCACATTTATTTAAATTTAACTTACGTTTGCATACTTTAACAGTACGCGTAATTTGACTGGTATGCTTTTTCCTAAGTTATTTATAGAAGTGTTATAAAGTAATTTCATTTCTTCTTCTTCATATAACATTTTTAGTTTTACATATTGTTTCAGTGTTAAAAAAATTCCGAAGCCAAGAAAAGGGTCTCATGTGTGCCAATAAGCAAATTTCTAAGATTCCATGTGCACAGGTGAGCAACATTTCTGGACAAAAGTAACTTTCACATTGTGTGTCATTGCCAATAATATGGCTCGATCAAACTAAGAATGTGTATATAATGAACAGTTACAGTACATTACAGAAGGCAAATGGAAGGAATATGAAATGAAATAAACAGAAATGACAATAAGTGCACTGAAGTCTTGCGCTGAACTCAGTGCAATTCGTGATGGTCTCCTGAACATTACGAAAGGTGGAATACGGTTCGTAATAGAATGTGTGATATCACCACCTATGGCAATGTGTGGTGCGCAATGTGCTCCCATGCTGGCGCCAAGGTTGGTAAGGAGTTCTTGCTGTTCATCAGCATGGTTGACAGCTGCTGGATCCTCGTTGGTGCATGTGGACGTGCTACAATATGTGTCTTCAAAGCATCGCGTACATACTCGATGGGATTTAATATGGAGGAACTGTGAGGCACGCCCATTCGCCGATTGTTCTCTCGTTCGAAGAGCTCCTCCATCTGTGTCAGTTGATGAGGTCGTGCTTTGTCTGCTTTGGAAAGACATACATGTGGACGGAGTACCCCAGACAATTATATTGACTGATGAATGTAACATGTTCAAAGGTTTGGAGGTCAGTATGTCCATGGAACACCATGTCTCTCAACACTAGACTAAATAGACCACGAAAACGACAATTATCGACCATGTTCCAGGACGCACTACGTACTTCCACCATTAGCCGTTATGTCCAGCATTATCGGGAATGATGTTTTGGTGGTATGATGTTGAGAGCCTTAATGTTGCATGGGCATAATGACATCCAAATCTTTCAACACAGTATACTCACTGGCCAACATTATTGTTCACTGTACTACTTCGCCATGTGTGTGCTTCGAAGGGTGGATAGAGCCCGAATATCATTTTTATCCATGACAAGCGCATGATCTCATCGAATAACTCAGGTGAATGAGCTCCTGGAACGAGTGAATATTTCGCTAATGCACTGGTCTGCCCATTCTCCATGGAGAACTTGTTGGGATACATCAGGGAGCTATATAAAAACTCTTGCACGTATACTAACGACCATTAAGCAACTGTCGTTTGTGTTGTTGTAGGAAATGGAATGCTCTACCACAAGAACTCTTTACCAATTTGTGGTCGGCTTGGGAACACGTTGCAGTAAATAAACTGCCTTCTGTGGTGGTCACACATCATGTTCAGTATCATGTACCACCATTCGTAATGTTTAACAATATAATATCCAGGGTGAAATAATGATAACGTTATAAAAAGGGTAGATTACTATCGGCCATATACTCGAAATGTTGAATCACATGTAGCCACAACAATAAGACTGTCAGAGTAATAATCTTTCCACCAGAAAGACCTTCACTGTGATTAGACAAGACACACACACACACACACACACACACACACACACACACACACACACACATGGCTGCCAAGGCCAGACATTGAGCAGTGCATGATAGCATAAATTGTGGGTGGCAGGGGTAAGGAGGAGGCTGTGGCAGGGAGGGGAGGATAGCAGGGTAGGGATAGGGCTCGGTAAAGTGCTGCTTGTGGGAGTATACACCGGTGAGGTGGAGAGAGAGCAGGCTACTGGGTGTAGAAGAGAGTGCAGAGGGCGGGGGCTAGCGGAAAAGGAAGAAAGTAAGACTATAGGTGGGTTGGCGGAACAGAGTGCTGTGTAGTGCTAGAGTGTCAACAGAGGTGGGGCTAGGTGAGTCTGAGACAATGCCTAACGAAAGGGTCACAGGAATGTAGGATATAATGCAGGGGGAGTTCTCACCTGTGCAATTCAGAAAAGCTGATGTTGGTAAGAAGGATGCAGATGGCACAGGCTGTGAAGCAGACAGCTTGTTGGTTATCATGCCTAAGTAGAATCCAGCACAGTGATTGCACCATAGCTTGAAGATTACGAGGTGTGCTGTGTTCTACATGTGCATAATAGAAAACAAGCTGTCTGTCCATGTGAATGGCCACTAACAAAATTTTCGCCAAGAAACAGCTGAGTCATCCAGTTGTTGAACATGCTGCCCTCCATCTAACCTGTTGACTGCACCTAGCTGCCCTGCCCTCTCTACCTCATCCCTGTATGCTCAGACCACCTGCTATGCCTTCCCCTCCCCGCCCCCGCCTCATCCTTACATACGTCACCCAGATTGCGTCTCCCATCATGTGCTGATGCTCGCAGTCTGGCCTTGGAAGCCAGAGAATATGACCGTCTGTGTGTGTGTGTTGCGTTTGGGTGAGTACTTGTGTGCATTTTGGAGAATTCCGATGAAGGGCTTTTTGGCCAGAAGCTAACGCCTTTGACAATCTTTTTGTTGTTCCTATCTGCGACCCATCATGTCCAGTGCATGGTGAGTAATTATTTATCTTTTCCATAATACTGTCATCTGTAATGTTTATGTGACCATTAAGAGTTGTGGTGAATTCAGTGCCACTATTGTTCTTGAATGAAAATGCAATTTCTCTTCACCTCATTGTATATTTATTTTTGTTACATTCTATGCAATATTTTAACAGTTCTATGTATGGTCGAGGTTTTATCGAACTATCAAACTTGGGGGGTGACACGTCTAGTGAAAGTTACTTTTGTCCTTAAGTTTTGCGCACCATTCTAATACGCACTTTTATTACTACAGACTTGGATTTTTCTAGGTTCAATAGTTGTTGCAGAGCTTATAACGTTTATTCTACATGCTGCACCTCATCTCTGCACTGAGACATGAATTACGAAAGGCAATAATTATTTTTCTGAATATGTAACATTTAAAATCATGAATTCCAAATAATCTTACCTGCAGTTGTATTCCCTATGAATTTAGTTAGTTGTTCAGTTACGTGGACTAGATGTGGTCGTCGTCTATATTTATCACGCCTTAGTCACACTTTTTGACCCTGTATGGCTAAATTACTTATATAGTTGCACACATGATTGAAACTCAAATGCGTAAGAGAAATTGCTTTCATTCATAAATATTCGAGAATAAAATGTTAAAATTGTACTTCTCTAAAGTGTAAAACCGTATAATGACATTACCCTCGCATTTTCACGTTTGTTGCGTGTGTTTGGCAACAGTTAATCATAAGGGACATCACACTGAACTGTCCGATAGCGAACATATTTTGTCGTAAGCCGGACCACTGACCGCACCGTGTGGATGCCGTAGACCCTGCCGCACCCCCTCTTTCTGCCGCTACCCTCCCCCCCCCCTTGCCACACCCCGGAGTGCCCATCGGCAGGCAGCGTCATGCCCTGCGCCAAACAACTTAATTAGGCCGAGCGCTGCCGCCGCTGAATAGATAAGCGACCGCCCGGCCATTACCGACTGATCCCCCTCCCCTGAACATCGGCTGCCCGCAACTCAGTCTTACAGCCTGCCGCAGCGGGTCCCTATACCTCCCAGTCGATAAGGACGTTACAGATTTTCGGGAATTAAATCGTGGTGTAATTTAACAACGCAGCCATTCAACTGCGGCAAACCTGTAGGCAACAGAGAACTGCGCCGACTAGACAGATTGAGTGAATGAACGTTGTCGTTCCTAAGAGATTTTGCTTAATACATGCGACTTGTTTTTATGAGAATTCACGGTTCTTTAATGAAACATAATAATTAGAATTTATCACTAAAACTTGTATCAGTCTGAGAAATCAGGTCTGTTATTCACAGGAAAGTTGTGTAAGAAAGAGATACAGTTCACGTTTTTTATGCAGTGTTGTGACCTGGCCCGATAGTTAAAGAATTAGTAAAATTATGTATTGTGTCCGTGTTCACCACCGTATTCAGCAGTGCTGGGGAAGGAAACTCGTTATTTAGAACATGCTACACACGAGGTTCCTTTGTCTCTTACAGTCAGTACCGCCAGATCAAAATGAATCATGTGCACTCAGATACAATCGGGTTCGTGTTTACGGCGGACACAGCCGCATGTGTATTCGGTCGTATTTTGTCTCATTTCGTAATGAGTTTGAAATATTTTAAACAGTCCTCTTATTGGATTTATGGTTCAAAATGGCTGTGAGTACTATAGGACTTAACAGCTGTGGTCATCAGTCCCCTAGAACTTAGAACTACGTAAACCTAACTAACCTAAGGACATCACACACATCCATGCCCCAGGCAGGATTCGAACCTGCGACCGTAGCAGTCGCGTGGTTCCGGACTGAGCGCCTAGAACCGCTAGACCACCGCGGCCGGCAGGATTTTATGGTGGTCATTGATTTCTTAAACATTATATTGCTGGTTTGTAGGTAACTACTGCTCCCTGTAACCATTCTCTATCTTCTATGCACCAAAAAGACAACAATACAGCAACATACCCGCGAGAGCGTTATGGAAACTGGATAATTTATCGTGTCATTTTAGTAGTTTCTACTTAATGGCTATTTTAATATTTTTGATAACTTAAATATTGTGATTTATCTGTTTTTTGGGGTTTGGTGTGGTTATAATGTCACCCCATCCCCAGCAGGGCAGGAAATCTTTTTCGCCATTCTCCCTGCTCGCTGTCCCGATAAATATTTTCGTAGTAGCAAGATTCACTTCGTGATTTGTGGGAGCATGTCAACACCGAAATATTGAGTTAGGCTATTCTGGTAGAATTGCGGGGGAGTATTGTTTCAGATTCGAATTAGGGTACTGTGTTACCTCTGTTGTACCTACGGAATTCCCTTGTTTAGGTTTCAACTGTTGGTCACGGAAACGGCCTGCCTGTCTCATGTCGTTTTTCACTCCGCACAGGCAGATACTGGCCTGGTCGTCCATCTTACTCTCAGAAACTCGACACACGCTGTAGGAAAAGGAACACAGGAAAAAAAAAGTTACAGGCCACACAGACAGACGATATAAATGGCTTTCCCTTCTGCTTTGTAGTAAATCACAACGTGGTGACGGGCACTGCGCCCCGCCTCAAGAAATATGAGACGAATATCGAAAAAGACTGCTGAGATGTACGAAACAACCATACTCTAAAATCTGTCACCGGCAGAAGCAGAGTTGGAAATCTAGAACTAAGAACGTAGAACATTTCGTTGCCACATGTTTCTTTACAAGTCACCGCCATATGTAAAGCAGTGGTCATTTGCAGACACACATTTTCTCCTTTGCGTCCTACACAACAGAATGAAGTTCGATAAACAAAGTCATTATGAATTAATTATTATATTATGGCATAAATTACACTACACATGCTGTTAAGATAAATTTAATGGCATTCTTAAATATAAAAGGAGGGTGAATTTGACTTTTTGGAATTCGTTCACACGACTGCAATGCAGTTTTCCAGTTTGTGGAAGGTAAATCGAATGATATGTAAGTGTAACTGCAATAGTAGATGTTAAAACAATGTGTAACGAAAGTAAAAGGACAGTCCGTAGCACTATTTCACTATTTATAGGTGATCGGGCTGATAAAGTAAACAAAGAAGAAACGGACACTAAATACTTCACACCAATTTATGAGCAGAAACGTGGAGATAGCTATTTCATCTAATTCATTGATGTGATACTTGATTGACAATTAGCAGTTTTGTGAAAGGAATCAAACATTTCATATTAGATAATAAATATTAATAGTGGAAAAGTTAGTTTGCATACTGTATGTTGTGTAAGGGCACACATCAAAGAAAATGTCCAAATGGGACGGAAATTGGTAAATGCAGTATACATGCACAGACCAACTAAGGATCAGAATTTCAGAAAAATTGAATGATTTATTCACGAAAAATAGCTTTACAAATGAGCGCGTCAGTAACATTCACGGAAAATAGTTTTAAAAACTGAGCAAGTGAACAACGCATTGGTCCATCTCTGGTCATTTTTCAAACTGTTATTCGTCTTGACATTGATTATAAAGTTGCTGGATGTCCTCCTGAGGCATATCGTGCCAAATTCTCTCACATAAAAGCGTTAGATCGTCAGAACCCCGAGCTGTTTAGAGGGCCCTCTCCATAATGCTACAAGCGTTCCAAACTGAGGAGAAATCCGGTGGCCTTGCTGGCCAAGACAGGGTTTGGCCGTGTGCTGGTGGGTATGGCATTGGCGAATTGTAATCCCTGATGGCTTTCCATGAAGGGCAACAATCTGCGTCGCAGAATATCGTCGACGTACTGCTGCTCTGTAAGGATGCCGCGGATGAGAACCAAAGCAGTCCAACTATGAAAATAATGGCACTCCAGACCATCACTCCTGGTTGTCGGTCTGTATGGCAGACGACAGTCATGATGGTACACAACCGTTGTCTGGAGCGTCTCCAGAAACGTCCTCGCCCTGGTATCAAATTACCTGTGTAGAAGTGTCTTCAGTGGTGAGTCCTGGTTCGAACTAAGCCCCGATTACCAGTGAAGACGGACCTTGAGATATTCTGGGCAGCGGTGGGATACCAACCTGATTGTCGCCCACAAGACAGCTCGACAGCCAAGAGTGATGGTGCCATTTCGTTTCATAGCAGGAACCCCTTCGCTGGTCATACATGGCACCTTTAAAGCGCAACGCACGTCGACGGTGTTCAGTGCACCATTTTGTTGCTCTTCATGGCAAGCCATACTGGGTTTACATTTCTGCAACATAATGCCCCCCCGCTCTCAGAGAGAGTCTCTACAGTTAGCCTTCGTGCTTTCCAAATCATATCTTTGCCACTAATGTCATTGGATCTCTCCACAACTGAGAACACTTGAGGCATTATGTGTTGTGCCTTCTAACTTTCCTGGTCTTTCGAAGATGCTATGCACTAATTGGACTCAATCATGCACGATATCATTCATGATGATGTCCAACAACTCTAACAGATAATGTCAAACGGAATAACAGCCTGGACAAGGACCAGGACATTGCGCAATGTTCCCCGCCATGTTGATATGCAGCGCGTCATCTAGTCCTGCTCAGTTTCACGTGAGCTCCCGAGGCCCGCTACATGGCGTCCATGGAGACGAGGCGCTCGCCTGAGCTTATGACTTGGTGGTGACTTACTACGTATGTACGGCCTATTCAGGCAGTTTTAGTTTTATTTATAGACCATACCCTCGTAGACATATTATAGAATCAGGCACATATTCTGAAGATGGCTCAATTACTTGGGCTGAAATCTAGGTAAACGTTGGTTTCATAGCCGCAAGCGAGGCTGATAGTTTCTTATATATTTCTGCAGTATTTGTAACACATTCTGTCTCGATGCCACGTCAGAGGTTTGTAATATATCCACTGGGTTATACACTACTGGCCCCCATTAGTTTGGCGCCGGTGGCGACACCTACATTGTGCTGACATGAAGAAAGTTTCCAACCGATTTCTCATACACAAACAGCAGTTGACCGGCGTTGCCTGGTTAAACGCTGTTGTGATGCCTCGTGTAAGGAGGAGAAATGCGCACCATCACGTTTCCGACTTTGATAAAGGTCGGATTGCAGCCTATCGCGATTGCGGTTTATTGTATCGCGACATTGCTGCTCGCGTTGGTCGAGATCCAATGACTGTTAGCAGAATATGGAATCGGTGGGTTCAGGAGGGTAATACGGAACGCCGTGCTGGATCCCAACGGCCTCAAATCGCTAGCAGTAGAGATGACAGGCATCTTATCCGCATGGCTGTAACGGATCGTGCAGCCACGTCTCGGTTCCTGAGTCAGCAGATGGGGACGTTTGCAAGTCAACAACCATCTGCAAGAACAGTTCGACGACGTTTCCAGCAGCATGGACTATCAACTCGGAGACCATGGCTGCGGTTTCCGTAGACGCTGCATGAGCGCCTGTGATGGTGTACTCAACGACGAACCTGGGTGCACGAATGGCAGAACGTCATTTTTTCGGATGAATCCAGGTTCTGTTTACAGCATCATTATGGTCGCATCCGTGTTTGGAGACATTGCGGTGAACGCACATTGAAGAGTGTATTCGTCATCTCCATTCTAGCGTGATGGTATCGGGTACCACTGGTTACACGTCTCGGTCACCTCTTGTCCGCACTGACGGCACTTTCAACAGTGGACGTTACATTTGAGATGTGTTACGACCCGTGGCTCTACCCTTCATCCGATCCCTGCGAAACCCTACATTTCAGCAGGATAATGCACGGCCGCATGTTGCAGGTCCTGTACGGGCCTTTCTGGATACGGAAAATGTTCGACTGCTGCCCTGGCCATCACATTCTCCAGATCTCTCACCAATTGAAAACATCGGTCAATGGTGACCGAGCAACTGGCTCGTCACAATACACCAGTCACTACTCTTGATGAACTGTGGTATCGTGTTGAAGCTGCTTGGGCAGCTGTACCTGTACACGCCATCCAAGCTCTGTCTGACTTAATGCCCAGACGCATCAAGGCCGTTATTACGACCAGAGGTGATTGTTCTGGGTACTGATTTCTCAGGATCTATACACCCAAATTGCTTGAAAATGTAATCACATGTCAGTTCTAGTATAATATATTTGTCCATTGAATACCCGTTTATCATCTGCATTTCTTCTTGGTGTAGCAATTTTAATGGCCAGTAGTGTATGTATTGGTTAATTGAGAACGATCACATACTGTAAATGGTGTGCTGATTGAGGTCGTAAGAATTAAACACAGACTCTTCGGATCTATACAGTTACGCTTTCTGGTAGAAATGGTGTCTGCGATTTCGAATCAAGTCTTTCTATTCAACCACATTCTAGCGTTGGATCCTATGTAGAAGTGTTTTAATGATTACAGCGACTAGTACATCATAATCGCGACACTCTCATGCTTCGAAACGAGTCACCTTTTTCGAACTTATCTGCTACAGTAAAATTCCGACGTGGTTTAAGATAGTCACTATGCATCTTATTACTGCTTCCCAGACTCTGCTCTGCCAACCTTGCTGCTTTGCGCATGTGGTCGTCCCAATTTAAGTCGGAACTGATCAGAAGTCGGAGAGAGCTACATCTACCAACTTCTGCATCCCATGTAGAAACAGAGTGAGACACGTTCATGCGATTGGACCGTGTTTTGACTATTCTGTAGAAATGGGAATATGTCGTAGCTCCGCCAACCGTGTGCGATGAGTAATGTCTACGTCAAACGAAGCTTTCTCCTGTGCTACGAGCGAGGTTGTATAAAAGAGAGTGCAAATAGTTAGGATGGTGTTCCTTAACAGGAAAACTGGAAAGACTCAACATCACAGGTGATCAAGTGGTTCTGAGCACTATGGGACTTAACATCTGTGGTCATCAGTCCCCTAGAACTTAGAACTACTTAAACCTAACTAACCTAAGGACATCACACACATCCATGCCCGAGGCAGGATTCGAACCTGCGACCGTAGCACATCACACAGGTATTTCAATTCAAAGCAGATCTGCGCCCCTCGGGGCCCATTCATTCTATCATCGTTATTCTGTACCATTCAACAGAGAAAAATTACGAACTATAAAATCTCCGATAACTACACTCGATAGAGTGACTGATAAGACTATTACCTCAACCCTCTGTACTGATATACCGAAAAAAAGTACCGTGTGCATGCCAGCATTGAGCATACGCATCGACCCTATTAAATATTCAGGTATTGATCTTAGGTACAGACCGGTGTAAAGTGTCAACGCCTGTACTGTAGGAGGACCATACCCCACAGACAAACAGTCGCAAGAGAGGGCCCTGTGTCAATATTTGAAACACTGTTTTTTCTTCTGTTGTAACACGCTTTGTACATGCCACACATTTTGTTTTTTTCCTCCACAACTTCGAAGTCTGCGTCAGGATCTAAACTGACATTACCACCTTCTGATCCATTGCCTCTCTAAAAAACCTAGACGTACCACAGTGTAAATCACGTTGTTGCTGCTGCTGCCACAACGCACACACATACACTGGATTATTTTAAATAATACACAGTAACAACATAAGGAAACTGGAAAATTTTTGTGGTGTGGAGCGTTTCCAAACTGCTGTTCTAAGATGGTGACTGACCACCTCTAGATTAACTCATCTGTCACAGTGACAGGACAGCTGATGGCTCTGTATTACTTTCGAGTGATTCCTCATACTGAAGTCATGTACACGATCACAGTTTCCGTGCTAGACATCCCCAGAAGGTGTTACCCCTCAACCAACAATCTTTCTCCACCTCAAACAAGCAGTCTCAGTCAATTATTATGTGGTAATCAACAGTGTACTGGTGAATGGGCGGGATGGAAAAGACACCATTGATGTATAGTAATAATAAGCATCACAGTTGATAGTGAAAACAATTTTAGCAATGTTATCGTAATTTCAACACTGACCAGTGACACGGTAGAATGCATCTCAGAGTATGTATCTCCGCTAAACCACCCCTCCTGTACTTTGCGAGTACCATTTCAAACGTAGATCCATGACTACGCAGTGTGTAAATTAATTGTTAATTCTTGAACATATACATCAAAGCATCCACACAGTGATGTACATATTTCTAGCACTTCGGGAACAGTGCATAATTTACCATCTTTCACTATGCCTATGGAAGTCACGGGTCATTCCCGCATTCTTGCCGGCCGGAGTGGCCGAGCGGTTCTCGGCTCTACAGTCCGGAACCACGCGACCGCTACGGTCGTAGGTTCGAATCCTACCTCGGACATGGATTCATGTGATGTCCTTAGATTAGTTAGGTTTAAGTAGTTCTAAGTTCTTAAGACAAAGTTAGAGGCTAAAGGATCTCCTCGTACTATCTTTAACCAGCCCACCCTGTAGCACTTTCACTGATTCAATCTGCAGCTGACCAGAAGTATACTGATACATGCCACGTCACGTCAAAGAATGGAGTGTACCGAATCCATGACTGCTGTTCGCATCCATTCAAGTGCACAAGTCTTGTCCAGATCCGTGCACGTCTAGGAGGTTAGCACCCCTTATCGTGTATAATAGTGGATATGAAAGTCTTGTAACAGCTGAAAGTTAAGAAGAACAAGAAACAGGCGGTTTTTATGCTTCAGACAGACGGAGTTCGAAGCATTTTACGTAAATCAACTACGCTATCAATTCTAAAGAATTTTTCTAATATCTTGGGTCGGAATCAAGGAGGAACTTGTAAGAGAGAACATAAGTACATGCATTCCTAAGGCTACACTATCCTGCACTTAAAACTGGCTGTAACGTTAGATCATTGCAGTTTGCAACCTATTATTCACGCAGAAGGAAACGCCATTTATGTACCAGTGTAAGAAATATGTTAACAGCGCATGACATACAACGGTCTTACAGTTTTCCGTTCTTACGGGTTTCTCTACGATAAACTATAGTCACAAACCGCAAAATGAAAAAAAACTACCTCCTCAAAACATCGATTATGTGTGATACATGCACAATATAGCATTCCAGAGGTTTATAGCGTCCACTGTTCAGACATTATAGCTTGCTCGCATCACTCGTATAAAGTGACTATAAGTAACACAGAATATCTCTTACAAAGAAACATATAAACGCATAGCAGTGGTGTTTGAGACGTGAAATTACACGTCATGCCTCCACTAGCTCTGTAAACAGGACTTCTGTCAAGCAGCTACTATATACACAGGGATTGCAGTGCCTCATAGACACCTGTCACCAACTTACAATCACCTTAGTTATGAAACTGAAGTCTCGATTTTATATCCAATATGTGACAGCGGAATGGTGGACGTCGCATAAATCTCCATTCGTTTAGAGGCATGTGTCGAAATAGGATGGTCACATTTCATCATACATGATATGGTAGTCCTCCAGTTTGCACATGAAGGACTTCACAGGCGAGATAAGTTTCTAGTGACTCAGTGGTTTACAGCATGCTCCACCTCGCTGAACCTCGCTAAAGTTTCGGGTTTCTAGTCAAATAATTTCCAGTTTTTCGGAATTATACTGTGTAAGCGACACTGCTATGAAAGCGATAGTACTATGTGCATGATAACGACGCAAAAATCATGATATTCTAGCAAAGCACGTAAAAATACATATGTTCTTGTATGTCAGAGAATGAAGATTGGTGTAGAAAGCAAGCAAGCGTGCAGGTCGTGGTCAGAAACAGTAATGCTTTTGCGCCAGTGGGAAACGTCCCAGCCTTTGTTCAACAGTTCGGAGCATGACCTCAGTTTGATGGGGGTGCTCTGGACACACATCGGTCCAATGTGTGTGCGAGGGCAGATTACATACTGTCGGCTACAGTGGATGACCCACCAAGATCGGGGGAAATATACACTGTTGTGAGGAGAATATGCGGTGCTGGTGCTTATGCTATCTGTCTTCGTAATATATGTACGAGTGTCTGGTCGTCGACAGCCATAAGTAGAATGCAGAAGTGCTGATTTTGTATGGCGCAGGATTCGAATTGCGTGTTTACTACATCGATATGGTATGTGGTAAAATAACATTATTGGGGATTGGTTTCACCCTTAATCTTAAAGTTTTCCTCGACGGTAGCACAGTACTGTATTTGAGGGAGTGACTTTCAGTATTTCTTGATCTGTAGACCATTTTTGTAAGGTTTAACTGTCATTGCGGTATGCTGATCTCAGCGAAGTAGTGTTGCCGCTGCAAGTCTCGTCCGCAGAAAATGGGTCATAGTGCTCCCACACCAGCAGCAGTATTTCGGTGGGTTTCACACCGAAAAATTCAAGCTTTTCTCAACAATAGCAGGGCAGTGTAGTTGAGGCAGTATCGTCCCGTATCGAATTATTTGTAGACCTCCATCACAGAGTAAAGTTGTCAGTGAATTCTGCCAATTTGCATAAAATACTACTGCCCTGAAAGTCTCGTCTACAGAAAGAAATGGCGGGCAGAACTCCGACATTGGCAGCAACAGCATTTGGCGGATGAATTCAGTAAGATCCAATCAGAATGCACCGTTCATTCTCAAGACGTCCTTTGTGCTAGGACATAGAAGCCTCTACAGACTGGTCCGAAGAAGATGGGATTAATTTATCTACAGAAACTTCTGAGAGTAATGTGATGTCTTCTTAGTTCAACTGCTCAAAGGGAAGTTGAAGCAAACCGTCCATCTCTGGCATGATGTGTTGCCTCATCCGCCATTGTGCCATTAGGACATGTCCAACAGCTGTAGGACACCGAAAATTCCAGCCATTTTTCTCTTCTGTAGGACAGTGATTCAAATACTGTTTGTGTAATTTCTCTAATTTTCCGTCTATGTACTCTCTTTCCAAAAAACAAGTATGCTTTTATGATTAACAGTGGTTTTGCAAGCATGCACAGTCTTGATTAGGCTTTTAGCGATGAGAAAAATGGCGAACGATTACCGTTTCTAAAACGTATGTCGAAAGCGAGACATTACGATTACAGTTAAGAGTAACACGTGATCAACGAGCTGTCCCATTAGGTTCGGTAGGAAGAATGCATCATGTGTCATTCTGATACATTTTCGTAAACAGTTTCTGAAAGCATTGCAAAAGATTTCTTTAGCACGTCCAGATGGAGACTTGGCTGTTATATCCATAGACACGTGACGTCAGTATAACACCGACAACCTTTTATCTGCGCCTGCGAGGGTGAGTCGCTAGGAAAATATCTCGCTGGACTCGCAGGTACAAAGGCTATGCGTCAGCCACAGTGGTTAGGTAAATGCGTGGGCTGCCGGAGGCGTCTCGCATTTTGTATAGGCTGGACTGGCATGCTCGACCAACACACATCCGGTCATCATTCCGGCTCGTACCTCAGTAGGGAACAGGTGGCCGATACGCTGCGGTAGAATTTTTTAACGATAGTTCGAAAGCATTTTTATGTACAATGAGTGTTGTGCAAGGTATTTTTTTGGCTGTTTAAGTATTGTGAGCATGTTTGTAGAGCATTATACATGTGTTATTTTGTGAATTTTAGGCGTAGTTAATGTTTTTGTATATCAGTGCACTGCATTATTTGATGAATATGTCTGTAGGCTTTATTTTGGTGGTTTATAACTACTGTGCACGTTTGCAGAGCGTTTTAGATGTATTGTTTTGACACTTTACGAGTTGTTTGCTGTCTGTACATCAGCGTACTGCATTATTTCCGTAATTTACTAGTAGTTTGCAAGTCTGTAGACTATTTATTAACACTCCATGCACGTCAGGGTGAGTGTTTTGCATCAGCATAATAAATAAACTAGGTGAAATCCATCCCTAAATAAGTTGTTCCAACTTCACACTGGGAATAAATAAAGTTCATTCCTTCCTCTTCAGCAGCTGAACACAAGTCCTTTTCCCCCCAATTTTCCCCTGACCGCCATATTGAATTATGTCATGAGAAGGGGAAAGGGGAGGCACGACTGCGTCCTCTGGTAGCGGTCCTGTGTACTTCGACCTCATGGTGAACACATTGAATGGACCTACTGCCTATGACAACTCAAATTGTTTTAATAAACAATGCATTCAAATGGTTCAAATGGCTCTGAGCACTATGGGACTCAGCTGCTGTGGTCATAAGTCCCCTAGAACTTAGAACTACTTAAACCTAAGTAAGCTAAGGACATCACACACTTCCATGCCCGAGGCAGGATTCGAGCCTGCGACCGTAGCGGTCCTTTAGTTCCAGACTGTAGCGCCTTTAACCGCTCGTCCACTCCGGCCGGCAACAATGCATTCACAATAAAGAGTTACGTCCATCCTATCCAGCAACCTAGCACAGACTGAGTCCTGTTCCCGCCAATTCCAAGGCAGTTGTGGTGGTTAGATGACTTACGGTAGTGAAGATAGCCCAACTATAATATTTTCCCACCAACATTTGTACTTCCATCCATGACGTCATTTCGGCATTGTTACATCTATCACCGCCATCTTATATTCGCGTCTTAAATAAATGTGCCAACAGTGCAGAGCGAGGTGATGCCAGGTTTGGCCTAGTAGTGTCAGTTTCCTTGGAAGGTATTCTTGCTTGTGCCGGGAACCGAGCAATCCTCAATGCTACCAGTGACAGAATAAGACTGCACGCATTCCATAATGGAACCCTGCTCTCATTCTTCATTTACTGGCTCGAGAAAGCATGCTGCAGCAGTCAGCGCATGTCTCAACAGTGCGTGCCGGGCAGTGGGCGCCAGCAGCACGCGGGAGCTGCAGGTGCTGTTATCAGGGTATGTTTTTATTTTGCAAGATATGTTCTAAGTGATCTATCTGAGATGCACGGCCCTACCCTGTGTTTAAATGTTCCGATAAATAGTCAGTATATATTATTTGCACTAATAAATAATTTATTTTATTTAATTTTTATTTTTTAGCTATTTTTTTTACCGAGATCGGAATGAGGGACTGAACTGTGGCTTGTGAGATCGAAGCAGTATGGCTTTTGAGTGAACTGCATCAGTAGAATGCAAGGAAAGAAAAAAAATGCTCTCCGACATACACAAAAGGGTATCGAATTAATTAAATTGTCAATCAATTTGATAGCACCATTTTTATATCAAAACGGCACTGTTGTCCTGAGAGGGAGGAAAGAAGTCTGGAGGATTTACCACTGGGGCAGAGGAGGTGGTGGGGTACCTTATGGCATGTGGTGACATGGAACAGAACAGTAATTAATAAGTCAATCATTTTGTAGCGCAATAGATCTATTTTTTATATCAAAAGTGGTGCCAGAGAGGAAGCCACTCATTACATTCAAGGGAGAAGGAGGGGATGACATGCAAAACCCACGACATCATCGGTTGGAGGCGTAATTAATTGATCAGTTAATTAATTTTACTTTAATTTAAAAAGTGTGCACAGAACAATAGGTTAAAGAATCAGAAGTGATGTAGAGGAACAATAGGTTATGGGCTGTTATGTAGCATAACAATAGATTAATGGGGAGGGCGTTAATTTGCCCCGGAATGTGTGCACAAATAAAATGGCTTGTAGCCCCCTCTACCCCACTACTATTTTACATATGCTATACATGTTTTGAATATATACACTACGTAAATATGCAAATAAATGAATAAAGGAGAATTGTTTTTATCTACACTCTGTAAAATTTCTTGACTGAGTTCAGATTTATACTTGAAACTCTCATGAACATGCGGTCAGAGATAGGCTACATATTTTTTTTAAATATGTATATATACAATATGGATACTTAATATTTAACAAGAAAACATTGTTAACAAAAATATCGAATATATCTTGATCGATGTACTTCAAATTTTTACACGATATTAGTGAACAAACGGACAGATATACATTTTTGTAACACGTGTGTGTGTGTGTGAGTGTGTGTGTGTGTGAGTGTGTGTGTGTGTGTGTGTGTGTGTGTGTGTGTGTGTGTGTGTGTGCGTGTAATAGGGAAACGATGTTCACAAACATCTTCCAAAAGTTGCTTCAAAATTTTAGACGTTGCTAAATTTTAGACGTTGCTCTAACATAGGTTCACACGCAGGCTATTTACGTTTTTAACACATAATCTACAGATGTATCTAAAGTTTAACAGGGAAATGTTGTTCTCAAAAAACTCGAAAAGTTCTTTACCGATTTTCTTCGCGTGTATACAAGATGCTCTAACAAACATTCAGATGAACATGAGCTACGTAATTTTCAGCAATAATTCGGTTCACAGCTTTTTTGTTGAAACGGTCTCTGAGAAGACAAATGCTTTCCTCTGGTCTCTTGTGAAAATCTGCTTTTTGTCTTTTCTCGCAGTCATTTTTAACTATGAGAGCAGGGTATACAGGGTGTCCCAGCTATCTTGTCCACCCGAAATATCTCTGGAACAATAGCAGCTATTAGAAAACGACTTTCACCGGTATCAATGTAGGGCTGGGGCCCATGAATGTACTTAATTGGAAACATTCTAAAACGAAAGCATATGTGTTTTTTTAACATCAACTTGTTTTTTTTAATGTATCCCCTACATTTTTTCTTCAGACATCCATAGCATGACAAAGCACATACACAATTGCGTTGATTGCATCGCAATATTCCCATTAGATCGCGAGATATTGAGACGCGAAGTTGACGCTTGAAACACCTGACATGCGCTGCTAGCGCACGTCCTGAGGCTCAGGCGTGAACCCCATGCTGCCCGTAATCGCGATGTGATTGACATGTGTAATCACACCTCCATACTTCTCAAGAGGTCCGAAACGAATAATATGGTCTGCTGCCATCAACTCTCATAAGCACATAATGGTTTCCCTCTTGCACGTTTTACGTATCTATGTACACAATATGAACCAGTACCGATCGGTGTACATCCGTGAGGTTCTCTTATTTATCCTGCATACCGAAAATAAGGTTTATCCAATGCGTTATATGACCCATTGTGCCTGTCGCGCAGGGCCTGGCTCTACCTAGTCAAGTGTCCAACGTAGTTCCCACTACTGCCACAGTTACCACTTCGCCTTGTTTATGATTTGCGACCCATGCAAACTCCTGTACTCCACCACCCTCCAGGCATCCCATTTGTTGTTGCTTTGGCGTGCAGTACACCGCTTGCCAGTGTAGTCGTGCATCAGAGTAATCTAGTGACGGTACGGAGGTAGTACACATTGTGAATAAACGTTGTGTTGTGGAACTTATACTGTACAGTATAATGTACACACATGAAGATATGGTAAAAATGCTGATGATCTATGGAGAATGTACGTAGACGGGAAATACGTTATGAGATTGCTTGTTTGTTGATAGTACTGTTAACGAACATTATGATTATTAAGTTAATATGTCTGTTTTCTACCCTACTCTACATACCTGTACTGTACCCTGTTGTAGGTGGACGAAATGCTGTTCAGGCAGAACGACTGTACAGAAGACGATTCCCTGACAAGCCATCGCCTTCGCGCCGGATGTCTGGTCGTCTCACATCTCGTCTACGTGAAACGGGAAGCTTATATCCAAGACCTCGACATCGTCCTAGAACACGTACAGATGAACGTGCTGAAGTTGCTGTGCTCGCTACCATAGCTGTGAATCCTCAAATCAGCACACGTCAAATTGAACGTGAAGTTGGTGTGTCGAAATCAAGTGCACAGGGCATTCTTAAACGTCATAAATTTCATCCTTACCATGTTCATTTACACCAGGATCTTCATGGAAATGACTTCCGCAGTAGGGTAACATTTTGTCGGTGGGCTCAGCAAAAACTTCTGACTAATCCAAATTTTTTTGCAGATGTTTTCTTTACCGACGAGGCATCATTCTCCAACAAAGGAATTGTCAATATGAGGAATATGCATTATTAGCCCGCAGGCAATCCAAAATGGCTCTGTCAGGTAGAGCATCAACGTCCGTGGAAAGTTAATGTTTGGTGTGGGATTATTGGAGATACCATTATCGGACCTTTCTTTATAAATGGCACCCAAAATGGCAGACAATACTCCAGATTTACACGACACAATCTTCCTGTTCTCTTGGACACCGTACCTCTGAACCGGAGAATGGTCATGTGGTATCAGTATGACGGATGCCCTGCACATAACGCCTTATGAGCACGACGACTTCTGAACCGTAAATTCCCTGGTAGGTGGATTGGACGAGGTGGCCCAGTTAGGTTGCCTGTCCGATCTCCGGACCTTACACCGCTGGATTATTTTCTTTGGGGAGCAGTGAAGGATGCTGTTTACCAACTTGAACCAACAACCCCAGAGGACATGAAGCAACGCATTATTGATGCTTGTACAGCCATCAAAGGGGAAACAGTAGCACGAAGTAGGGCATCCTTCATCCGCAGAGTGACCCTATGTATGCAAGCCAATGGGCATCACTTTGGGCATGAGATTTGAACGCTATGTTTAGTATGTAGTGCTGGTATCACAGTGGAAGTTTCTACAAAGGGCCATTTTACCCAGTGATGTTAAGAAACATTTGTTTGCAACAATTTGTCATTTAACGCATTAGATAAACATAACATTGATAATTATGTGATAATAAAACTAATTGGTTAAGCATGTTTACATTCTTCTTCTATGTCCTACCTGAACTTCCCAAATCAAAACATTTTTACCTAAACAATGGTAAAACCTTTACTCCACTTGCTCGTTTCACTAAAACCATCAACAAGAATTTTACTATTACTAGTGAATGATTTACTGTCACTTGCGCTAGATCTACAGTAAAGTAAAGTTTTAACGTTGAACGGCATTACCTTTTTAGTAACGGATTAACGATAAGCGAAGTTAACTTTGTGACTAACGTTGCGGTACACAGATATGTTACAGAACCGCATAGCCCCTAGCCTGTGGGATAAATACCTGCTGGAATGTACGACGTTAATGCAGGATGGCAGCAGACCGTATTATTCGTTTCGGACCTCTTGATAAGTATGGAAGTGTGATTACGCATGTCAATCACATCGCGATTACGGGCAGCATGGGGTTCACGCCTGAGCCTCAGGACGAGCGCTAGCAGCGCATGTCGGGTGTTTCAAGCGTCAACTTAGCGTCATAATATCTCGGGATCTAATGGGAATATTGCGATGCAATCAACGCCATTGTGTATGTGCTTTATCATGCTACGGATTGCTGAAGAAAAAAAACAGGAGGTCCATTTAAAAAAAACATAAGTTAGTGTTAAAAAGCACATATACTTTCGTTTTAGAATGTTTCCAAAACGGTGAAACTCGTTTTCTAATAGCTGTTATTGTTCCAGAGATATTTTGGGTGGACAAGATAGCTGAGACACCCTGTATAATCTTTAGACAAATGGTTTTTACCATATTTCTTTAAAAAAATCTGCGTCTAGAAATACGCGCTGTTTTGTTTTCTTCCTCGCAGTCAGTTTTCACAGAAAACACAGGAACACTGTGTTCATATCTTATCAGGCTGTGATTAGAACACTATTAAGGAATTTGAATTTACACTAATATTAAACGAGACTCAGGATCAAAGACATGGGGTAGAGGAAATACAGGATATGCAAAGGGAATGGGAGGAAGAAATGCACATAGAATATGGAGATGGCCAAAGAGATGTGGCTGGATGAGAGAAGAACGTGATGGACAGGGATAAGAGAAGGGGAGGAGGAGCAGATGGACAAAGATATGTGATTTTGGGGGGGGGGGGGATATCGACAGAGGGGAGAAGGGGATTAGGACGTATATTAAATTCCCATAGATATGTAGCAATTGCGAAGTATTGTTGAGTTCGCTAGTAGATCTATAACCCTGAACTCATAGGAATAGAGTTACCTTAATGTTTCCGTATTTTTTCCTCCCTTTAAATTTTGATCGTTTACAATTTTAGACCGCTGTTTATAACTAAATTAATTATGTGTACATCTTAATAGTGTGTGGGAAAAAGTTTTAATTTAATTGTAAACTGTACAAACTTGAACTTGCCCATCATATCATCTAATTTGTCAATGAATCTGTCAGATTTTTTCTAGCTGAAATCTCATACTCGCTGCAAACTAATTGATTAGCTTTCCTCAGATTTATATCATAATGTCGTTTCACAAAATGAAGAGTGTTCATTCGCTTTCATTTTTGACTTAATGAGCCAGTGCTTTATTTTCCGTTGGAATTCACGTTTGTACATAACATTTTACAAATCGCCTTCACCCAATGACTAACAAACAAGATATCTAAGCCTTTAATATGATCGTACGATATAGTTTCCTGTTCTTCAGTCCATGTATTCGGAACACACTACTTATGTCATAGGTCTTGCTGCCACTCATTTGTTTTCTCATAAAGCTTCTTGGAATATTATTTCTCACTCGTTTCCCTGGTCGTCATCTCAAAATCTCCGACTTTGTTTACGGTTTTCTTTGTGTTATTGTCATCCCGTTTATGTCCAGACTTCACCAGCTAATAGAAATATTGGCCAGGTGCAAGTAAGAGTCTTGCACTTAGGGTTCCAAACAAATTTAATTACGTATAGCGACAGTTCATAAATTCCAGGGATAGATGAATTCCTCAATATTTGCCTATTTTCGGCATTGACACTGGACAAATATCGGTCCCAGGGATTCCACTACTCTCGAGAATGCTTTCATTTCAATTTCGAAGTCTATAACAAATGACCAAAGAAAAATGTTTTCATATGATAATATAAGAAAAAATAATAGCATTCTGATTTTTTTTATTTTATTTGTACTATGAAACCACTATTCTTGAAATAATTAATGATTCTACCTCAACGGGAAATAATCTACAGCTTTGTGGGTATCAAAATATGAAACATAAATTGCTTTGTCTTTTGATTGCAAGGACTTAGAAGTTAAACGTTTTTGTGGCACCAAAGTACTTAGACTCAGTACGTGATATGAATTTCAGCTTGATACGTTCACCTGCTCCTCAGGAAATGTGTTTTAAGAGACGGAGGGACAGACCGATAGCGGTATAACAAACAACAATTTTTTCGTACTATACATTTTCAAATTAACAATTCTGGGTTTTTCTCTTTATTTGTAGTTTGAAACCGATCTTGTAGCCAAATTTAATGATTCCACGTCAACGGGAAGTATCCTGTAGGTTTGCGAGTATCAACATATGTAACATTTGTAGCCGAATCTTTCGATTATATTGACCTCAGTACCTTCAAATTTTTGCCTTCAAGCGGCCGTAGACTTAAACGTGTGCAATAAATTTCAACCTGATACATCTACCCAATCCTACGAAGAGTGTTTCTGAACTGTCAGACAGGCAGATAGACAGACAGACAACGAGTGATCCTATAAGAATGCGATTTCAGCAACTGAGGTACGCAACCCCAAAAACCGTCAAAATGAAATGATTGTGCTATCTGTTCTTCCGCTGCAACACTAAATTACTTTGTCTGACAAAAGCCAAACATATCCCATTTTCATTGTTATTTCCGGGGCTGTACAACGTCATATCCCACACTATACATAATCACCTTGGTTGTGGCTAAGGATAGAATGAGAAAGTATCATTACTTAGCTGTAAACAAAACACATCACTCCAAAGCTGAGCTGTTACACTCACTAGTAAGAGACTACTTTTGGACAATCCGAAACGCAATTTGTTTTCTTTCAAAATGGCTCGAGTGATGTTTCTGCGTAGGACACACTGCAGGGGTAAGGCATTTGCTGCAGCTCGCTCTAGAATTTAAAAGCAACTATTGCCCTACACATCCACTACCCGACACCACCTCACTTTCCTCTAAAATTAGTTATAATCCCCAGAAGCGCAATCTAACAGTAATTGACCTGTTCGCCTGTTCCTGCGCAGTACGTTACATTTACGTCGGTTAAAGTCTATGTGGTGTCGTCCCCTGCAAGTATTCACTTTTGCTGCAGTACCGCAGGCTGAAGATTAGATGGGTAGATCACATAACTAATGAGGAGGTATTGAATAGAATTGGGGAGAAGAGGAGTTTGTGGCACTACTTGACAAGAAGAAGGGACCGGTAGGTAGGACATGATCTGAGGCATCAGGGGATCACAAATTTAGCATTGGCGGACAGCGTGGAGGGTAAATATCGTAGAGGGAGACCAAGAGATGAATACACTAAGCAGATTCAGAAGGATGTAGGTTGCAGTAAGTACTGGGAGATGAAAAAGCTAGCACAGGATAGAGTAGCATGGAGAGCTGCATCAAACCAGTCGTTGGACTGAAGACCACAACAACATCAACAACCGCAGGCGTTGCCGCAATAGGACGTTAACGACATATCTGTGTTGAAACTACTCGAAAACTCTGCAAGAATCAAGAATCATAAGTTTCAACCGTCGGCAGTTCAACAAAGTTTCCCACTGACTCATCGAAATTAAATGTGTATATCAGGGCACGCTACCACGTAACTGCAGTCCTGTTAATGTATTCATGAGTGGTAACATGTACGATGGAGACAGAGTACAATGTAGGCGGTAAACCGAGCCTGCGAGACAAACAAAAGAGATTCAGGCGGGTGGTATTCCGGCCCACATTAGAAATGATATCCCACTCGACTAGCGCATATCGATATGTGAGGCTTTAGGTCCGTGCGCAAAGGATCAATTCTCGTTTTCCGCATGGAGAGGGAATTACAGCAGCTATGTGAGCGCGCATAATTACCCTACGGAAGCCTCTGTGAGTTTCCACGCAGAACGTTCCCTTTGCGGGAAGTGAGCTGTTTCATGGTTCCGTTTCAGATCTAGACGTGGTGTTAGCTGTTCCAGTCGCTTCCACCAAACACTTCCAAGAGAGCGAAAGTTTATCAACAATGAAAACACTTTTTCACAGAAAGTGGTGTATTATTATGGAATTCTGAGTATTGAAGCCTATTTCGGTAGCAAAAAAAGCCGTGGCGCGTAGACTTCTGTTTATACGAGGACATGCTGAAAGTTACGTCCTAGAATTTATTTGTAACCTCTGTAAAATTTTATATAAATCAAACGCTGTTAATGTTCTTCATCTCTATTCTTCGCGTCTACGCGTGTATTTCTCAACGTAGTGACCCTGGCGACGAACACGTTTTTGCCAACGTCAGATCAGTTCTTTGATGTCGTCCGTGTAGAATCTCAGACATTTTGGCTGAGCCACAAACTCACCTCTGCTTACGTAGCTTCGCCACAATCAAAGTGAATTCCTCGAAGGTGTTCTCCAAGTTTTAGAAGCTTAAAGAAACTTTGGATGGTGCGAAGTCGCGACTCTATAGTCGATGACCGACGACATTGAGCGCAAGGCGTCGCATTGTTGTAGATGTCGCATCGCTCTTGTATTGCCTGGTATTGTCACGCTGACGGAGAGGGTGCGAAGAACTGTTCGCGGTCGAAACTCGATTAGAGTAAACTGTTTCGCACGCACCGACATAGTTACATTACACACCGTCATGTCAGTCGCTAAAATTCAGAGCCCTCTAGCGGCAGAGGGCAGCAAATACGTATATATGAAGAATAAAACTGTAGAATGTCCATAACGCTTGCTTTATCTAAAAGGCTTTACGAGTTTTAACATAAAATGTTTGGGGGAATTTCTTTTCAGCGCGCCTTCGTAAGTAACACTCAGCATTAAAAAAATGCACTGTTAGTGATTTTGATTTTGTGGGGTGTTTGACGTAACAGGTAAATATTGTCTCCTACTATTTAATACTAGACACGCAGGCTCCAGTGTATGTTGGTGCACAGTACCACGCAGACAGACTGCTGTCTAGAATGATTGAAATACGCTGCGATCCGTTCCTCAGACTGGATTTAGGTGACGTATCAGTTTTCCATGTTTTAGATGACTTAAGTAGTAACTCGGCATAAGTCTGAGAATATCTTAACGCCCTGAGCTGAAGCCATGCTCCCACAGAACGGTTCCCGAATGTAAGATGAAACCTTTCATACAGCACCAGCACATAGACTTGTGAGAATACAATATCACGCATCCTGATATTTACAGTTTTCTGGTATTTTTAAGCCTATTCTATAGTTCGGCTGCATAATGAGCATCGATAACCATGCTAAAACAAGAGGTTAAACGGTTGATGTGACAGCACGCAGCTCCAATACAACTATGAAAGGAGTACAGGCATAGTTGCCATTATCTAAAACTCTTCGTTCCGTTTCAGTATGTGCGCGGGTGCGTGAGCTTGTGCAACAGGCTGAAGTGCTAAAGAGGGCAAGGGTTTTGTCGAACTTATTTCCAAGCCGCTCCTAACTCACACAGTTCAAATGAACTTGATACGCCACATTCCAAATTTCGAGTAACCGGTTGCAACGCATGCGACAATAGGTTTTGGTTCCAATGCAGTGCAGAACAAAACGCTTGACACATATGTTAACAGCATGTACACTCTTCGTATACCTAATAACGCTCTCCGCTTCCCCCAACCCCAACCCTCTCATGAACCATAGACCTCGTTAAGGGAGATTTGCAAAGCAAAGCGAATTAGATTAGCAAACAGGACATTAAAAGTAGCTGGTCACTTTTGCTGTTTCGGCACTAAATAATTGCTACAGGCCGAGGTAGAGAGGATATAAATGCAGACTGGTCATAGCGCGAAAAGCACCCCACTTCAATAGACCATGTGGGGAGCAGAGCTACTGAAAGACCGTAGGATACGCTCGTACAATTTTACATGAATATCTGTAGCGCGGTAGAAAGATTACAGATGAATCACTCGAAGGGAAAAATATGTTTCCAAAAGGGAGGTGTGACTATGTTCCAGCGCTATTCCCACGTGTATGCCACCGGAAAAATTCAGCTGATAACATTCAACACCAGATGTAATGGAAGCCATTTTCTTCAGTCGATGTATCTTTTGTTCTGAGGAAGGCTTCATTTATCGGGGGGGGGGGGGGGGGGGGGAACGGACTTGTCAGACTTTTGACGTGAATTGTCGATCGCTCATTTGTCGAACTTTTTTGTATAATAAACACCGTCACTTTTGTATGGCTAACAACTACGACGCTAATATTGTGTAAACTATGGTTGAGTCCACAACGAATAAATGGCGGGTAACGTGGCTACTGCGGTCCTGGCGCATATAAGGTGCGGCTATGGCGCAGGAAGTGCTTCAACGCATTCTCCTTGGAGGCCAAGTCACCTGTTTGCTGTGCTACTCCTGAGAGCTATAATATTATTTTTGTTATTTAGTTACCCTGATGTAAGACAAGAAGTCAGTTTCTGTATTTATTGTGGAAAGGGAATATGACTCATGTGTCTATAATGAAGCCGTGTTTAAAAGTCATATCTTAACTCTACAATCTTTCTTTAGTTAGGGAGATTTCGGTGAAGCAGTCAGGGGATACACATCTCTTATGTAATGACGTCAGTGCAGGCGAAGTGGCCGCAGCAGCGTTGGCTCCATGCGACCATCTGCAGCGGAAAGACGCCAAAGCAGCGGCCGGGAGACCGCCTCCGCAGAGGAACTTGCAGCAAGTCCTAATAACAGTGACTTAGAAGAGACCAATAAAGGGAGAGGAGAAACATGACATATTAAAAAAGGATAAACGGAAAGCCACCGAAGAGAAGAAGAACAGTAAAAAGAAGGGTGCGAAGAGCAGGAAACCCAACATTAGAGAGAGAGAGCGCAAGTACTGCGGAGAAAAATTTTCAAAGACAGAAGTGCAATGGATATACTGCCACTTGTGCTCCCTTTGGGCCTATAAATTCTGTACACGAACACAGTATGACTTCTGTTTTGCAAAAACTGGAAAATAATTTAATTAGAAACATGTTTTACAATAAAATATATTTTATTCTTTGTCAAAAATGTTTTTTGCCGCTTACTTTTGAGATTAAAGCTAAGTGACCACTTTGACCGCTCATGTCGGTCTCAGTGACCAGTTTGCCACATTGCGAAAACTGAATTCATAAGGAACTTAATTTGTTCCTAAGGTAATTAAACCTTTCACCATTATGCTTCAATAGCTGCAGGCTCTAATAATTCGGTGATATGCATTTCTGTCTATTGCTACTCAGCTTAAAAAATAGGAATACCTTAGCCTAGCCAACTTGCCCAGCTCTCCACCACGCGTTTGTCGTGCGGTATGTGCTTTACCTGTGCACCAATGTTATCACTGCAGGCGCCATCGAGTGATTCTTATGAACTAGCTTTGTGAAAAGTTATAACTGGTATAACGTAGAAACTACAACCTCAATTTGGGTGTCACTATGAAGAGCTCACAGCGCACTAATAGGCCCCAAAGGGAGTCAGTAAAAATACCCGCAGGAAAATACTCCTAGCGGTGCTGCAAGTCACTGACATGCTCCAGTTTTAAAACTGACTGAAAAGTGGGTTGCCAGCGGCCTCAACATTCCTCGGGCCCTTTAAAATTTTTCACGGAAATTTTTTGAAGTGAACATATTACTGCTATTTTTGATGTGCAACACATTTCTTACTTCCAAAATCTCTCCTAACTGTAACTCATTCACAGCCATTACACCATCGTTCTATGTCGCTCCACTTACACTTGGCCATTCTCATTCACTGATTTAGCCCAAATCACTGTCATTATATCTTTGTGTGTCTTTAACCATCAATACGTCCTGTCTCACAGCCACTGTCTCCTTTGTTCTGTTCTACTACTACTGTCTCCTCTGTATGTCTCTTACAGCTACTGTCTCATTCATTCCATCCCATTGCTGCTGTCTCTTCTCACTGACACTACCTCTTTCTTCCTCATGGTGATTGTCTTGGTTCTGTCTCTCACTACCTCTGGCTCTCACCCACTTCCACTTTCTTCTTTATTCTTATCTTAGTGCCACTGTCTCCTTCACTCTTTTCCTAGCATTCTTACGCCACAGTCATCTACATTCTGCTGTCACTACGTTCCTCTCTTTCTCTCACACTGCCGTTGTACATATCGCTCTTCGTATATCACATTATTACTTTTTCGTCTCCTTCCCAATGATATTGTCTTCCCTTCCCATCGTGTAGTGAAGTTATTGTGACAAATGTTTAAAAGTGCCGATGAAGTAGAATGAGGTAGCTGGTTCTCCACATTTGAGTCGGAGTATTTCAAAACGGAAACATGTTAGTTTTTTGTGCTAAAATCGTAACATTTTTCTACTGCTTTCCTGCATTCCCTGCTGCACGTGCCACTCATACGAGAAGAACTCTATAGCATTGTCAAATTTTGGTAGTTTACTTATGTGAAACTGAAACATCGCAAAACTAATTGTTTTACAACTCAGACAAGATTTTACAGGCACAAATATTTTGCACTCACTTTAGTATTACAATATTTGGTTCAAGGAACCTTCTAATGATAACGAAGACACATCACTGCGTACATGAATTTTTTCGGAATATCAAAGTCTTTGGTCGGTAACAGTATGCGCGAGTCGCTACTCGTAAATATTTGTTTAGTATTTATCTACGAATATTTTCGCGGGGGGTCAATCCAATACAGATTTTACGGGTTTCTTGCTGCATAAGACCGCATTGTGAACGTGACCTTCCGGAAAGTCCACTCTGTCTCTCTCTCTCCTTCCCTCATTCATTCTCTCTCTCTCTGTTTCTCTTCCTGTCTCTCTCTCTTTCTCTCTCTATGTATGTCTGTCTGTGTGTGTGTGTGCGTGTGTGTGTGTGTGTGTGTGTGTGTGTGCGTGTGTGTGTGTGTCTGTGTGTGTGAGTGTGAGCGTGTTGAGCTCTCTTTGCATCTTTTGGCAGAGAGGCGGCGTGTAACAATCTGTCTCCTTATGCAGGATATAACTAAACGCCATTTAGAAGGTCAGCACAAGTTCCCTATAAGGATTTTAAAATCATTCCTTAAGAGCACTGAGCACTTGTTCATCTTTGCTACTGTGAAACACATCTCTTCTATTAGACAAGTGCTCACATCTCTTAAGCTATGCAATGTAGAACCTATTTTTTTCCTTTTTTGGTGTAAGGAACCTGTCCACAAGTTCCATAAAGTGAATTTAGTTACACCCTATACGGGGAACGGCAGCAAACATTCAAATCTCGCAATAGAGAACGTCTTTATGAAAAGTCATGCTCACACTGCGGTCTTCTACGGAAGGAAACCCATGAAGATTTTAATTTTTTTCTGTAACTTCAACAACCTTGATGTTAGAATTGGCCGCTCCGCCAATGACCTAATTTCAGAGCAATAAATTATATTATTAATCTGCTAAAGAAGCGATTTTATTTTCGTCTTACTTGTTAACCTATTTTCTTTTGGAGATTTATCATCAATGGCGGGTTTTATATTATAGGAGCTTTTCACAACACCCTCGATGCTGAGCGTATTCCCTTCGAACAGTGGGCAAATTCGAGATAAGTGTTAACTTCCTTTATTGCAGATATACTTGCATTATATGTGTGTTTTGAATTGTTAATCTAGAATCAATGATGAGGTAGCACACTGTTTTTCCATGCAAGGACGTCAATGTTTGTAATAATTTCGACGTTCTGTGTTAGTCATTTATTGGTAAATGTATCAGCATGAGTTTTACTTATATGATCATTATTTTCCAAAGTAGAGCTAACTTCTTAATTTCTTCAAGACGTTATAGCTTTTCAACAATAAATTTAAATATGGCCGGCCGGAGTGGCCGTGCGGTTCTAGGCGCTACAGTCTGGAACCGCGAGACCGCTACGGTCGAAGGTTCGAATCCTGCCTCGGGCATGGATGTGTGTGATGTCCCTAGGTTAGTTAAGTTTAAGTAGTTCTAAGTTCTAGGGGACTGATGACCTCAGACGTTGAGTCCCATAGCGCTCAGAGCCATTTGAACCATTTTTACATTTGGACTCCGTCCGAGAAAGCAAGAATGTTGGGGGCTCCACTGCACGCGGCCACCACGTGGTAGGGGAGGTGTAAATCGACAGCAGAAGGCAAGTCATAAGCAGAGCCTGCAAAATATAACTGCTAGGTGTGCAGACAATCGTTTAAAGTGGTTACGCCAGTGAACGATTTGTTATTAAAAACACACAGCGTTAGAGAATTAAGCTGCTAAAGAAGCGATTTTACTTTCGTCTTACTTGTTAACCTTTTTTCTTTTGGAGATTTATCATCAATGGCGAGTTTCGACTAATGGAAATTCTTCTGTTGCTGACACTTTATAATTTGCTTCTTTTGTCGTATCACACTGCCATTTACACAACATCACCCGCTGACACTCTTTCACTGTTGGTCGCTATGACGCAATCTTGAAACAGTGCTACTCAGAACAAGTGAAGTCAATAACTCGTCAAAATTTTGTATTCAAAACAAAAATTAACATGTAATTTCTTCACTTATGTTGCTGCAAATCCATTCTAATTCTTATTTCACCAGTTATCGATGGACCTCAAAAAGTTAGATTATTCATTTCCAAAAACTCGCATGTATTCGTTAATAGTGATAGAAAAGAAAGTTTCCGATATTAATGATGTGCCAAAATACTCTCATGTTTGAGTGGTTCCATTTGTTAACAACAAGTTTCAATATCACAAACAGCTTATGAAATACTAAGGATGATTGATTACGTCCCTATCTCTTTATTGTTTGCACACGTGTGCAGAAGGAAACCAATTGCTTGGGAATGGAGATATAAGGATCAGTACAATGAAAACTGAACACCTGCCACATTTCGATCAAAGATCGATCCATTCAGAAGTAATAACGATAAAGCATTAGAGATTCATCCCACTGAGACACAATGTGTGTGTACGTGTGTGTGTGTGTGTGTGTGTGTGTGTGTGTGTGTGTTTGGAACTTACGGGCACGCAACGGTGTGGCTGTCAGCTCCTGTACACACATTAAAGGAAACAAATGTGGATAAAACAGCGAAATGTTTACATAAGCGTTGAGACAACGAAGAAATACTAAAAGTTGCTGTACAAGAGATGAAAACACAAGTAAAACGACAGAACAGCTAAAAGATAGGCGTAGGGAAATGTTCCACCCATTTACAAAAAGCATGAGTGAGCCAGTTACCCTGTGAATGCATTGAAGTCATGCCCTAAAATCTTAGGAAAAATACTGGGCAATTCACAGAGCTGTAAGGCTCGAACTACATTCGTTTGAACGTTACTTAACGTAGAAGGCAGATTCGTCGCAGATTCACAGTGGTCCGACGGTCAGAAAACAAAACACAGTCCAATGAAACGTGGCGCGCAGTTATGTGTACGCCACATGCACCACACATTGGAGGGTCCCCTCGCTGGACTAAGATGCCATAAGTCATAGGCTTGCGGCCTACGGGAAGACAAAAATGACCTCGTCCTGTCGACGTGAGTGGAAGAAGGTACGCCGGGGCCAAGTTGTCGGTTTCACTACACGGAATTTATTGTCACAACTTCTAGCCACTCTTCTTCCCACCAACACATGTCTTTGTACCTCAACAGCGAGGTGATAGCAGGCAGGGGGATGGCACACTGACAGAACCGTGGAGAACAACACGACTCCTTGAATGCTAGACCCACTCTCTCGTTCCCTGCAACACCCATGTGCCCTCGTACCCAGCAGAGCGACAACATCTTTCCCAGTTGTTGTAGATGGAGGATGGATCTGGATTACTTTATCTGCTGGGCATAAACATTGGAGCGAGCGAAGGGCGCTCAGAGAATCGGAACAGACAAGAAATTCAGCGCTAGAAAATATCTCATTTGCTCCAGCACCAGCAAGAGAACATATCATTCTGTGTTGAAGATAATAAATTTTGGAAGCAGCCGAACCTCTAGGACACAATCCACGAAAACAACAGAGCAACCAACGGAGTCCCCCTGTTTAGACTCTCTCGTAACGTCAGCTACACTGTTATGATGTATAAAATATTAGAAAATATCGCATTAAAAACAGAAGCAGGAGTGCAGTCTCTCCTGTAACGCACTTAATCCAAAATTACACCCCTGCAATAACCAGTGTCGCAGACGGTTTTAACAACCTCGGATTTGGGGTTGTACTTGCTCCACATCTAGTGACTCCAGCATACACTGCATGCACATTGATACCAAACGGCATTGTGGCTCATGGACGGTTTGAAAAACGGTTTTCCAGAGGCAGAGGGCAATAGTATGGTACGCGGGTGAAGTTGGAGCAGCAAGGAAATTACATGCCTCATGCACCACGAGGAGCCGCCGCCAGATGGTGAGTGGCGGTTCCCTGCACACATCACAGAGACTAGCTATGGGACTGGTCCTATAAGTACCCATACCCAGACAAATCCCCTCATGGATGACAGTGTCAGTTATCTTCAAATAAGAAGGCCTTGCCGATCCATACACCAGGCACCCGTTGTCCAGCCGCAAATGCACGAAACCCCTACAAAACTGAAGCAGACATAGCCTGTTCACTCCCCAACACCTGTGGCTAAATCGCTTTAAAATACTCAGTGCCTTCATGGTTCTGGCTTTTAGGTCTGTCAGGTGTGGCAACCACGATAATTCGGAGTAAAAAATGTAGACCAGAAACCTCACAGAGTCTAAAATGTAGGATGGTGTCCCTCATATGCAAGCCAGGTAAATTAAAAATACTGCTAGAACGATTAAAACGAACACACTCACTCACCTGCAGAATATCAAAACCCGACTTTGAAGCCCACTCCTCTAACTTCTGGGCTGTAAGTTTCAACTGACAGATTGCTGTTTTCCAAGCTGGAGCAGGGACAGAAAGCAGAAAAACCGTCCACATATAACGAGCGCTGCACAGGTCTCCTTACCATAGACGTGCTACTCTTTATGGCTCTGGCAATGAGAGTAACACTTACAACACTGCCCTGAGGGACACCATTCTCCTTTTCAAAACGATCTGACAATTTGACAGCGAGTCACCAGCTCTGGTTCTAAAAAGCACTGAGACAGGAGAAACTGTATAAAGATGGGGAGGTGGCCACGAAAACCCCGTTAATGCAACTGTGAGAGAATATAGTGTCTCCAAGCAGTATCATATACCTTACTGCCATCGAAGAATATGGCGATACAGTGTGTTTACCTAGTAAAGCCTGCTGAATAGCTGAATCTAGTAGGGTCAGGTTGTCGACAGTGGACCGAAACCTCAGGAATCCGCACTGAGAGTTGCGAAGGGGTTGACTGGTTTCTTACAACCAGACCGGATGACGGTTGACTATTAACTCCAGGGTCTTTCCTACACAGCTAGTTAAGGTGATACTCCGATATCCACATCTACATCTACATCCGTACTCCACAAGTCACCCGACGGTGCTTGGCGGAGCGTACCTTGAGTACGTCTATCGGTTCTCCCTCCTATTCCAGTTTCGTATTGTTCGTGGAAAGAAGGATTGTCGGTATGCTTCTGTGTGGGCTCTAATATCTCTGATTTTATCCTCATGGTCTCTTCGCGAGATATACGTCGGAGGGAGCAATATACTGCTTGTCTCTTCGGTGAAGGTATGTTCTCGAAACTTCAACAAAAGCCCGTACCGAGCTAGTGAGAGTCTCTCCTGCAGAGTCTTCCACTGGAGTTTATCTATCATCTCCGTAACGCTTTCGCGATTACTGAATGATCCTGTAACGAAGCGCGCTGCTCTCCGTTGGATCTTCTCTATCTCTTCTATCAACCCTACGGATCCCACACTGCTGAGCAGTATTCAAGCAGTGGGCGAACAAGCGTACTGTAACCTACTTCCTTTGTTTTCGGATTGCATTTCCTTAGGACTCTTCCAATGAATCTCAGTCTGGCATCTGCTTTACCGACGATCAACTTTATATGTTCATTCCACTTTAAATCACTCCTAATGCGTACTCCCAGATAATTTATGGAATTAACTGTTTCCAGTCGCTGACCTGCTATTTTGTAGCTAAATGATAAGGAATCTATCTTTCTATGTATTCGCAGCACATTACACTTGTCTACATTGAGATTGAATTGCCATTCCATGCACCATGCGTCAATTCGCTGCAGATCCTCCTGCATTTCAGTACATTTTTCCATTGTTACAACCTGTCGATATAACACAGCATCATCCGCAAAAAGCCTCAGTGAACTTCCGATGTCATCCACATGGTCATTTATGTATATTGTGAACAGCAACGGTCCTATGACACTCCCCTGCGGCACACCTGAAATCACTCTTACTTCGGAAGACTTCTCTCCATTGAGAGACATGTGCAATCATTTACTGGTTTCAGAAGAGGCATCAAAAGTGCCTCTCTCCACGAGTTTGGGAAGTTACCTGTCTGACAGATAAGATTAAAGCGTTCGACGAGGATTTCCTTTGACGTTTTTGGCAGATGACGAAGCACGCAGTGCCAGAATTGGTAGTGACTGGATGCAGCATCACGACTCTCAGACAGGGCTGATTCCAATTCCCAGATGGAGAAAGGCTAGTTGCAGGTCTCAGAATTGTTGTATTGGAAGTCCAACTCTCCCCTCTCTATACTTGCATGGTGGCGACGAAACTCCAGATGCCGGGTGGCACTGGAAGTAGCTTGTGCGAAATTCTCTGCCAGCGTCTGAGTGATGTCTCCAGCCGCTGTTTCGAGACATTCCTTTTCAGCACTGCTGCTATTGGTAAAGACTTCATTACCAGAAATTCTCCCCATGGCTTCCCATACTTTCGAACAACAATGAGAACGACTGATAGCATCGAGCAACACTTGCCATGACCTTTCCTTGCTCTCCTTAACTACATGTCAAGCCTTGGCTCTCGCAACTCGAAAGGCTATGAGGTTGTCTGCTGTAAGGCGGCATTTAAGTCGGCGAAGAGCTCACGCCCGTCTCAGATTGCGGAACGGCACTCATCTTCCCACCGAGATAAAAGTCACCTCCTAAGATGACCTGAGGACTTTGGGATGGATAAGTCAGCGTCACGACGGATCACTCACGTTATGTAGTCTACCCACTCCTGCACGCTGTTATAATGTTCAAACACAGCCAGCTGGGTGAACAGCGTCCAGTTAGCCCTGCTGACCATCCACGTTTGTGGATTCTCTTCCGGTAGTGCTGCATACAGTAGAATGGTAAGTGGTCACTGGAAGGAAGGTAGTCTATGACCTACCAATCAGCTGAGTCATGAGGGGCTGGAGAGCAGATGGCTACGAATGGCCAAGTAGAATGCAGCAGTGAGTGTAAGTACCTGTATTGAAGATGCACAGCTCGTGAGACGTCATGAGGCTCTACAAAACCCGACCCCAAAGGCAATCAGAGGTCGAGTCCACCAAGAGATGGTGGCTATTGAAGTCTCCCCGTAGGAGAAACGGTGGTGTAGTGGGAGTTGTTCTACAAGATCTATGACAGCCCTGGAGTCTGTCGCATATAGCGGAGGTAGACGCAGGGAGCAAACAGTGATCCTCGGACAACCATGAATGTCGACAGCAACTGCTTGCAGGTCAGTAACCAGGGGAGAGCAGACACAGCAAGCCCTCCCTCTGCTCTGTTCTCAGTCAGGTAAATTCTTTAAGGGTAGAGCCCTGAAGCACCGGAGTTTCAATGGATTTAAAATGTGTTTCTTGTAAACAGAGGCACAGGGGTCGTTCCTGCACTAGCAGTTTCAGTTCTTCCACACATGTCCTGAACCCATTAATGTTCCACTGTAATATGGAAGCCGCCTAACACGGGGGTTGCAATTTCATCCTGTTTTTCCACCATAGAAAGGAGCCCATAATGGGTGTGGGCTCACTCTTGGGGTGAGATGATTGCCCCAGTTTGACGTCAAACTCCATAAGCTCTACTAAAGTCAAGAGAGACGTCAGATAGTATGACATCGACATCGTCTGACTCTTTACTTCCTGACTCCATCAGTGGGGATAGCTTGACTTTTAATTTTTTGCCCTGGGTCTGCTTCAGAGCCACGATAGTTATTGTAGTAATGACAGAGCTGGATGGTAGACGTGACTGAAACTTAGGGGGAGCAGAGAGCTCCTCAACGTGAGAAACCACAGACTTTTCCGATGTTTTGGGAGGAATCGTAGGCTGTTTTTACCATCCTTGTGATTTGGACTGTCAAGCCAAGATTCCCATTCCATGTGACATATAACGTTCCACTGCCGTGCCGTAGTATCGCTGAAGCATGCCCAGAGCTTACAGTGTTTGTGGACAGGCGGCGCTGACAAGTCCAAGGTCAGGAACCCTGGGGTAGCCAGGCGTGTACCCAGTAACCGAATGCTGAGTCCCTGAGGGTAGTGGGAGAGGAGACTGTCAGTTCCCTGTCCGTCGAACGTGTCTTTTCACTGATGGACCCACATCAGCACCCACTCTTACACTTCTTCACCTGACTAAACCCTACGTGTTTCTTCAGTTTTCCAAAAATGTGCAAGTCACGCAGAGAAGTATCTGTACCGTACAGAGGTTGCTGCAGTGTTCCCGAAAGAAATCGCTGAAGCGCAGACGTAGTCCAATCGGAGCGCCAGGGCGGGTGTTTTCTTACAGTAGAACGATTCCCTCCTATGGCATTCTGGGCGTTACGATTTTATGGCACATAACAGTTTCTGTGAAGTGTCTCCACAGTTCTGCGCATTAATTGTGGTTCCACACACGAAAGGCACAACGAGTTGTAGGCCCCTTGCATCGAAGAAGAATGTCATCATGACTTGGCTGGAACTTGTGTGAACAGCTTTGGATTTCTTTGTCGGTGGCGACGTGGGATGTTTCTGCTGCTGGCATTGCTGTTTGCTCTAAGGGTGTAGGAATCCTCTCAGAAATATCACGCAGTTACCCAATTACGCTCAACCCTACACTGCCAATCAGACTAAGACCACGTTTTATGGATTTGGTTGGGAAACACCATACAGCTCAGATCACAGTGTGATTATCACATCTTTAGTCCCCTGAAGAAAGAGATGCATGGTCGATGGTCGTTAGTTTCAGTCAGGCAAGGATATGGAGGTGTTGTTGTGGCTGTGGGTCCATCAGCGGCTGACTGCTTTCAAAGAACCTGGATCTGACTGTTTCCTATCCAAGTGGGATAAATATCTTAACGTGTGTGGTAATCACTTTTGAATGGAACCATTACATGATCCCACTGTGGCTGGTGTTCCGCTTCCATTTGACTGAACATCATGGATACAGCTGTTTTCCCAAGTTTAAAAAGAAAATTCGGTAAGGGAGATAAATTTTATACTTAGTGATATATGACCTAAAGTGCATAAAAGGAAAGTTTGCACCTGATCCTATTCTGCATTGCAGCCTACTCTAATTTTTTTTAACTTTTCTTCTACTGTTCGGATTTCTTAAGATTAAGTGAGAACATTTGCAGAACGCCTGTGGTGCTAACGCTTCCACGGCCACAGTGTAGCGTGTCGTCCAGCGTAAAGGGCAGACTTCCACCAGTGCTGACTACAAGAACTGCTGGTCACAAAATAGAAACCACGGTAGAATCCGATGTTGTGTTGCGTTGCGCAATGTCTGCCCACGTCGCTCTTCTCAGTCCTGAGTGCAATGTGAGCAAGCAAAGATGCCTAGAAAATAGTGTCTACCACATGTATGGGTCCCTGCCGAAAGATTTAGCTTGATTTCATTGCAACCCCACATAACGTATGTCCTATACAATTCTTCATGACAGTTATCGGCCGTACACTGCAGGGGCAATGAGAACACGACTGCAGCGTTTGGGAGGAGAAGTGTTTGATCACCAACCATGCAACCCGGACTTGGCTCCCTCTGATTTTCATATCTTCTCGACTGAACCACTATGAAGACAGCATTTCGGCACAGACAACGTGCTGCAGTCCAACACAGGAAAGAGTCGGAAAGCACAGGACACAGCCTTCTCTCACGATGGCATTAGAAAGCTGGTACAACGCTACGACAGCTGTCTAATTCATAGTGGATTATGTAGCGTAACAGCTGGAAAGTACAGCCAGCTGCTGCAAATAAAACAGTTTTCAATGTACTTTTCATTTCGCAACCGATCGTTCTCACCCTCCGAATAGCCTTCGTATTTTGCGCAAGCGGTACGCTGCAGTGTCTCTTGACTGTGCTGTCTGATATATGCTTGGTGCGAAGAGCCGGTGACAACCCCGTTTCATTCCCTCAGAGAATTCCATGCAAACAGCTCGTGGGTGACAGTACCGGAGAACGACAAGGCTTCTGACATGCTGTATGGGTCTATATGGACTCCATTCATAGTTTAAAACCTGTTCGGCCAAGAGTAGTGGCTGAATTTACACTCCTGGAAATTGAAATAAGAACACCGTGAATTCATTGTCCCAGGAAGGGGAAACTTCACTGACACATTCCTGGGGTCAGATACATCACATGATCACACTGACAGAACCACAGGCACATAGACACAGGCAACAGAGCATGCACAATGTTGTCATTAGTACAGTGTATATCCACCTTTCGCAGCAATGCAGGCTGCTATTCTCCCATGGAGACGATCGTAGAGATGCTGGATGTAGTCCTGTGGAACGGCTTGCCATGCCATTTCCACCTGGCACCTCAGTTGGACCAGCGTTCGTGCTGGACGTGCAGACCGCGTGAGACGACGCTTCATCCAGTCCCAAACATGCTCAATGGGGGACAGATCCGGAGATCTTGCTGGCCAGGGTAGTTGACTTAAACCTTCTAGAGCACGTTGGGTGGCACGGGATACATGCGGACGTGCATTGTCCTGTTGGAACAGCAAGTTCCCTTGCCGGTCTAGGAATGGTAGAACGATGGGTTCGATGACGGTTTGGATGTACCGTGCACTATTCAGTGTCCCCTCGACGATCACCAGTGGTGTACGGCCCGTGTAGGAGATCGCTCCCCACACCATGATGCCGGGTGTTGGCCCTGTGTGCCTCGGTCGTATGCAGTCCTGATTGTGGCGCTCACCTGCACGGCGCCAAACACGCATACGACCATCATTGGCACCAAGGCAGAAGCGACTCTCATCGCTGAAGACGACACGTCTCCATTCGTCCCTCCATTCACGCCTGTCGCGACACCACTGGAGGCGGGCTGCACGATGTTGGGGCGTGAGCGGAAGACGGCCTAACGGTGTGCGGGACCGTAGCCCAGCTTCATGGAGACGGTTGCGAATGGTCCTCGCCGATACCCCAGGAGCAACAGTGTCCCTAATTTGCTGGGAAGTGGCGGTGCGGTCCCCTACGGCACTGCGTAGGATCCTACGGTCTTGGCGTGCATCCGTGCGTCGCTGCGGTCCGGTCCCAGGTCGACGGGCACGTGCACCTTCCGCCGACCACTGGCAACAACATCGATGTACTGTGGAGACCTCACGCCCCACGTGTTGAGCAATTCGGCGGTACGTCCACCCGGCCTCCCGCATGCTCACTATACGCCCTCGCTCAAAGTCCGTCAACTGCACATACGGTTCACGTCCACGCTGTCGCGGCATGCTACCAGTGTTAAAGACTGCGATGGAGCTCCGTATGCCACGGCAAACTGGCTGACTCTGACGGCGGCGGTGCACAAATGCTGCGCAGCTAGCGCCATTCGACGGCCAACACCGTGGTTCCTGGTGTGTCCGCTGTACCGTGCGTGTGATCATTGCTTGTACAGCCCTCTCGCAGTGTCCGGAGCAAGTATGGTGGGTCTGACACACCGGTGTCAATGTGTTCTTTTTTCCATTTCCAGGAGTGTATTAATAACGGTCTTATTCAGCGTTGAAATTGTCATTGTTTAGCTTGAGGAGGCTAATGTCCTCTTTTGTAGTTTATAAGCGAATTCGCTTATTTTAGAGTCTGGTTCATTTCAGTGCTATGACCAGCTATTTTCAGTTAGCTGTTCCAAAATCAGTGGAAAGGGGGGGGGGGAGGCGCTATTTGGCATGACATATTAAAAGCGTGCCCGTAAGACACAGACAGGTGGCAAGACGGCTAGTTAAATACTCTCGCACTTTTGTCTGGCAGAGGTTTTTAATTTTTCACCAGCAAACCAAATCCCTCTCCTTTGAAAACATGCAACGTATCCGTCGTATCACTTTAGTATGGCCATTCCTCATCAATCTGCAGCTGATAGCTTATGCCGACGACATTGATCCACATTATCACACTTGTGTTTATGTTCAAGATCTTTAATCTCCATCTGTTACGACAACTACGTGAAGTTTTCAACGTACTTTCCGATATGTTTCTCTTTTTAAATTGGCATCTAGGATATGCTGAACAAACTTTTGTGTTGCACCGCTATTGTGTTACCTTTCCTTGGTTTAAGGCATTTAGTATTTCAGCGTTGCATAAAGAAACTTTCTTTTTGAGTGTCAATATACGTCTGGCTTATAACCGACACCAGAAAATACCACATTATGAAAAACAACAGGTACAAAAAGTAAATAAATATAAAATAAAATAAATACCGAGTCAGTTATAAAATTTGTAATGGTGAGAGACTGAATTATATCTCGGGTTTTAACTGTAAACAATTCTCACATATTGGCTACACTATGACTTGTTTATGTTAATTAATCGTAATCAAAGATATTAACGAAGCAGTACCGTGGTGGTGCGTAAATCCATGAGTCTCTATCTGATTAACATTGCATGGAAGAAAGCGATTTCATACTCCAAAAAATGCAGTTGTTAGTTAAGTAGAAGTAGTTTGCTAGGCTTTATCAAATGGATGCATTACGTATATTATGTTTTATGATGCTTGTACGTAAAACTGACCAAATCATAAATGTGTTATCAATCTATCGTAGTAGTTGGGTATCATGAGTTCATTCCTTTTCAGAAAGTCATTCCAGTTGCTCATCATTCGCAGCGACTTGGGAAGTATGACATAATGATGAGCAGATCGCTCTGGTGGTTTCCATTTTTCACGAAGAAACACTTTTAAGAGTTATTTGTGTGATGTTTTAGGAACATATATATTCTACAACATTTTACCGCAGAAAACTCTACCTCGTACACAACACCGAAGCTGTGATTGAGTAGCTAATATACAACAGATCTCATGCACATGTGAATTGAGTTATTTCCTGAAAATTTGAACTCTTAAGATCTTATAATGGAGTAACCTATTTCGGGAAAAGGGCTATTACCAGTAACAGTGAATAAGACAACCATTTGTATTAATAAAGCACATGGAGGACCGGTAATTGATTGTACTGGATTGATAAACAATTGAACCGACTCAGAGGACGAAGCACACTTCGAGATTCACTTCTCCCTATCGGCCAGCTTGATTCAATGGCTGCCCGTCGTACTCCTCTTTGATCGTGATGGATGCCAAGGGTACACCGAGTGAGGCACTGCTGCCGGAAATCTTCCGCTAATGATTCCCCCCATCAGAATTCAGTCCCGCTGTATTGATTCCGCATTTCTCCGTATCGTTTCTATCCTCGTTTTCTTTGTTCTCCAGCTTCAATGACGCTGATTCGTTCACAGAAACTGTGCACAAGCCTGCTTGAAAACATCAGACACCTTCCACTTGTTCTATTGCCAGTTACGAAAAGTTATGAACTAATGTACGACAGTGGTCTTTAATCGCGGATTGGTATAATGCATACAACGACAATGCTATTCAACTACAATGTTAGCAACGAACATATTGAGCACTTCTCGTCGTATAAGTGCATAAGGGCAATACTTGCAAGCGAAATCCGCCAGTTCGAAGGACTATATCTGAATTCAAATGATTTAAAAATATGACGGTTTTTCTGTTGTGCCACGCATCAAGATCATTTAACTATGAAACTTTCCTTTTATATACAATCGTGGTTCGAATGTTTCGTCAACTAGGAAATTGGACTAAACCCTAATTAAAATGACTTAAAAATAGAGTGTTTTGTCTGTTGTACCACGCATCAACATCACTTAGCTGTGAAACTCTCTTTATATATAGAATCGTGGTTTGAATGTTTTGGCCGGCTGCGGTGGCCGAGTGGTTCTAGGCGCTTCAGTCGGGAACCGAGTGACTGCTTCGGTCGCAGTTTCGAATCCTGCCTCGGGCATGGATGTATGTGATGTCCTTAGATTAGTTATGTTTAAGTAGTTATAAGTTCTAGGGGACTGATGACCTCAGATGTTAAGTCCTACAGTCCTCAGAGCCATTTGATCCATTTTTTGAATGTTTTGTCAAGAAGGAAATTGCTGTAAAGATACTGTCAGAAAGTCAAACAACGCTCGCAGCTTCTAGATGTATATTGGTTTAGAGGGTACGAATAGTGACTACTTGTATTTCTGGTGTCTTGTCGAATTCGTACGCTCGCAGACGTGACAAGCCTGCAGGTCACGTTACATGATCGGTAAGTGATCATTAACCCTGTTAACTGAAAACTACTTTTTACCTCGCGATACTACAGAGATATGTTAACACATGCGTGGCAAAAAGCTGATTACGTTCATGATTAATTTTCTTCTACATTTGTATCTTCACTGATAATAAAACTGTAAAGCCATCACATCCGTCTGTTTATCCGTATGAACACGTTGATCTCCAAAAATACTAAATGAATTTTCATGGCGTTTTCAAAGGTAGCTAGCGCATAGCTTGAGGCAACGTACAGGCTTTATTTGGTCAAAATTTGATGACAGTGAAGGAAAGTATCGTTTTAACGTAAATCATCTGCTCACTTTACTAGCTTGGGTAAATGTAAATGTCGTATGACTAGGGCCTTCCGTCGAGTAGACCGTTCGTCGGGTGCAAGTGTTTCGATTTGACGCCACTTCGGGGACATGCGAGTCGATGTGGATGAAATGATGATGATAACAACACAACACCCATTCCCTGAGAGGGGAAAATTCTCCGACCCAGCCGGGAATCGAACCCGGGACCTTAGCAGTGACATTCTGTCTCGCTGACCACTCAGATACCGGGGACGGACGCTAGCTTGGGTGAGTAATCGTAAAGGCGGAGTACACCAAAGAAGCAACAGATGACGCTGTTGTCTTCATAGTACACCAAAGAACCAACAGATGATGGTGATAGTTTCTTTAATTAAGTGATAGTTTTATTTTCTGAAGTTTACGTCAGTGACAGAATTAAGCACTGCATTCTTATGTTTACAAATACAAAGAAATAGGGAACTGACTTGGCTAGGATACACGGATTTACTTGTAGCGCTCTGCAGCCTCCTCCCATGTGTATGTGTGTGTGCATGTGTGTTAGTGGGCGAGTGTCAAATTTTCGCGAGTGCGTCAGTAGTTCCGTTCGGGGGCACCACAGCACATCTAGCGGGTTTTTTGGCGCTGTTTTACTGACGGTATGGCAGAGTCGCAGGGCCTAATTCATTTACACTGGTGCTAAATTGGTGATGGCGGCCGAAGTGGTGACCCAGACGTGACCTGGCCTGCCTGCGCGTACGTAGCACCAGTACAGAATGAATAAAAATCAAGCGGCCGTTAGCCTGGCGGTATCTAGACTAGCCGTGAGGTTACCGCCGTTCTGGACACAAAATCCAGAGCTGTGGTTTGCACAGGTAAGAGTCAAATTTTATTTGTTCAGTCGTAACCGCAGACACATCTAAATTTATATTGGTGATGAGACATTTGAAGCAGAAACATGTGGCAGGAGTGCGAGATATCATCGTCATACCGCCTGGAGGGAATACATACGAACGGTAGAAGACGGAACTGATTCGTGGCATATCTCCATCACAAGAACAGGGCATCTGTCAGGTACTAACTAAAGAAGATACTGGAGACCGAAGACCGCCACAGTATCTGCGGCATCTTAGAAGTAAAGTTGACGCTTGCACCGTGCCCGACATCTGCTGCGTACTGTTTGGAGCAGTCGCTGACCTCCATCAATCGAGGCGATTATCGCGACGCTGTCGGAGATGTCGTTAGAAGCCCTGGCAGAGTTGGCCGACAATGTGCTGGATGCCGTCACACCAGCGCCAATTATGGTATCACTTGAGCAGTGTCCGCCCCTACATCTACATCTACATCTACCTCTACCTCTACGTGATTATTCTGCTATTCGCATTAAAGTGCCTGGCAGAGGGTTCAACGAACCACCTTCATGCTTTCTCTCTACCGTTCCACTCTCGAACGGCACGCGAGAAAAACGAGCACTTAAATTTTTCCCTGCGAGCACTAATTTCTCTTATTTTATCGTGATGATCATTTCTCCCTATATAGGTGGGTGCCAACAGAACGTTTTCGCAATCGGAGGAGAAAACTGAAATATCATGAGAAGATCCCGTCGCAACGAAAAACGACTTTGTGTTAATGATTGCCACTCCAATTCACGTATCATGTCTGTGACACTATCTCCCCTATTTCGCGATAATACAAAACGAGCTGCCCTTCATTGTACTTTTTCGCTGTCATCCGTCAGTCCCACATGATGCCGGTCCCACACCGCACAGCAATACTCCAGAAAAGGGCGGACAAGCGTAGTGTAAACAGTCTCTTTGATAGACCTGTTGCACCTTCTAAGTGTTCTGCCAATGAATCGCAGTCTTTGGTTTGCTCTACCCACGATATTATCTGTGTGAACCCTCCTATTTAGGTTATTTGTAATTGTAACCCCTAAGTATTTCATTGAATTTACAGCCCTCTGATCTGTGTGACTTATAGTGTAATCGAAATTTAGCTGATTTCTTTTAGTTCAAATTGTTAAAATGGCTCTGAGCACTATGGGACTCAACTTCTGAGGTCATTTGTCCCCTAGAACAGAACTAGTTAAACCTAACTCACTTAAGGACATCGCACACATCTATGGCCGAGGCAGGATTCGAACCTGCGACCGTAGCGGTCTCGCGGCTCCAAACTGCAGCTCCTAGAACCGCACGGCCACTTCGGCCGGCTTTCTTTTAGTACTCATGTGAATCACTTCGCACTTTTCTTATTTCAGGGTCAGTTGCCACTTTTCGCCCCACACAGATATCTAAATCATTGTTAAAGTCGTATTGATCATATGATAACTTTACAAGACGGTAAATGAGAGCACCATCCGCAAACAATCTAAGACGGATACTCAGATTGTCTCCTACGTCGGTAATATAGATCAGGAACAATAGAGGGCCTATAACACTTCCTTGGGGAACGCCGGATATTACTTCTGTTTTACTGGACGGCTTTCCGTCTATTACTACGGACTGTGACGTTTCTGACAGGAAATCACGAACCCCGTCGCACAACTGAGCTGATACTCTGTAGTCACACAGTTTGATTGGAAGACACTTGTGAGTGAACGGTGTCGAAAGCCTTCTGGAAACCTAAAAATATGGAATCAATTTGACATCCCCTGTCGTTAGCACTTATTACCTCGTGAGTATAAAGAGCTAGTTGTTTTTCACAAGAGCGATATTTTCTGAATCCGTGCTGACTATATGTCAATAAATCGTTCCCTTCGAGGTACTTCATAATGTTCGAATACAGTATACGTTCTAAAATCCTACTGCAAGTCGACGTTAGTGATATAGGCCTGTAATTCAGCGGATTGCCGGCCGGGGTGGCCGAGCGGTTCTAGGCGCTACAGTTTGGAACCGCGCGACCGCTACGGTCGCAGGCTCGAATCCTGCCTCGGGCATGGATGTGTGTGATGTCCTTTGGTTAGTTAGGTTTAAGTAGTGTTAAGTTCTAGGGGACTGATGCCAATTTAGCGGATCACTGGTTCAAATGGCTCTGAGCACTATGGGACTTAACATCTAAGGTCATCAGTCGCCTATAACTTAGAACTAATTAAACCTAACTAACCTATGGACATCACACACATCCATGACCGAATGACCGTGGCAGGATTCGAACCTGCGACAGTAGCGGTCGCGCGGATCCAGACTGAAGCCCCTAGAACCGCTCGGCCACACTGGCCGGCTCAGCGGATTACTCCTATTTTCCTTTTTGGGTATTGGTGTGACTTGAGGAATCTTCCATTCTTTAGGTACGTATCCTTCTGTGAGCGAGTGGTTGTATATAATTGCTAAATATGGAGCTATCTTATCAGCATACTCTGAGAGGAACCTGACTGGTATACAATCGGGACCGGAGGCCTTGCCTTTTTTAAGTGATTTAAGTTGCTTTGTTACACCGAGGATTTCTATTTCTATGTTTCTGATCTTGGATCTTGGCAGTTGTTCTTGATTGGAATTCAGAAATATTTACTTCGTCTTCTTTGGTGAAAGAGTTTCGGAAAACCGTGTTTAATAACTCTGCTTTATTGGCACTGTCATCAGTGACTTCACCGTTGTTATCGCGCAGTGAAGGTATTGATTGTGTCTTGCCACTGGTGTGCTTTATGTGTGACCAGAATCTGTTTGGGTTTTCTGCCAGATTTCGAGACAGAATTTCGTTGTGAAAATTATTAAAAGCATCTCGCATTGGACTGGATATTGTTGACTAACTGAAACCCTCAGCTGCCGACAGGTGTTGTTGATATACCTCGATGTGGACAGCTGAAAATGTGTGCCCCGACTGGGACTCGAACCCAGGATCTCCTGCTTACATGTCAGACGCTGTGTCAATCTTTTTTTTTTTTTTTTTTTTTTTTTTTTTTTTTTTTGTCGGGCCTCCTTCCTCCCCTACAGCCCGTCCTTCCGCTCGCCATTTGTGCCTTCTTCGGCTAGCTTCTGTGCTATGTTTGTTCCATAAGAGATAGTTGACCAACGAAGTAAATGTGTACAAGTGAACAAAATCCCTTCTGTTGGAGTTGTAGAAAGAAAATAGGTCCGCTACATTCTTCCATCATTGTGCGGGAGCGATTTTTATAGGAGAGCCAGGCGTACTTCCACCCGCTGGCGTCTCAGGTTTGCGTCAGCAACCAATTTGTGCTGCTACACGAGGGCAAAGGGTGAACGAAATAGCCACCTTGTTGGCGCAAAAGGAATGAGAAACTTAATAGAGAATTTCATTAAAAAAAAAAAAGAAAGAATTAATCCTGAGACTGTACAAAATATCGTTTAATCGTTCTTCAGCTCTGTCGGTAGGACAAAGTTCGGTTCAACAAATTTGCGTAATTTTCTTTGTATTTCTTTTGTCGTTCGAGCTTTTGAAGTTCTGTCATCAGGTACATCCAATAGTCTGCTGCACTCTTCGTCATAGCCGTTGAGATGTAATGGACTGTCAGTCCTTTGAGCCAGTTGGCTGACCTTCTTTTAGTGTTAGGATATGGCACGTCATCTGGCAGAAGGACGTGTGTCGGTGTAATGGTGTTAGGTGACGAGCGGAGCACATGTGCTAATTTTTGCCTGAAGAGATTCCACACGTCTTTCACATCGTCACAGACGAAACGATGTTCTTCGGTGTCGACGACGTTGCAGCTGGGACAGTTTGGTGTGTGTGCCAGACGTATCGCGTGCAGTTTAGAGTTGGTGGGGATTTTTCTATTGACTGCGAGGTACCATGTCGATCGCACATTGGATGGTAGATGGGGGTCACATATGTTTTCCCATATGTGTTTCCAGTTATAATGTCGAAACTTGTTTTCTATTCGATTGCGCAATTTTCCTCCCAGCAAGGTGTTGTAAACCTCTTTAACCTGATATATGTCCTTCTCAATCTGAGCCACCGAGGACACAGATGAATAGCGCGACTGCAGGGACTTATCCCTTGCACGCTTCCCGTGAGACTCACATTTCCAACTGTCCACAATTCTACATATGTAAAGCACCGTATAGACATTTGCCCATCCACTCATTACTCGCGCACGCTTTGGCGATTCCCGTAAGAGTTTGGGCAACCTGTGCGCATTTGCACAGACGAAGGTTAATGGCTGGGTAGCCTTTTAACTATATATATGAAGACAGTAACTGTCCTTGAAAGAGCAGATAGTATTGATGACCGTTCAGCTTTTCCCTGGAATAAATGATGACTAACTGAAACCCTCAGCTGCCGACAGGTCTATAAGGTACTTTACATACGTAGAATTGTGGACGGTTGGGAATGTGAGGTACAGGAGACGCTCCAGCAGCAGGGCCGAGTTCCGCCATCCTGCGCCGTCACCTGATACGCAGAAGGCCGTGTTCTGTTACCACTGGCGTTTCGGGGAACGTGCGCAACGCTGCACCAAACCGTGTGCGTTCCCAAATGCCAGCGGCTATTGAACGTAGGCGCTTTGTGCGAATCCGGCCTATTCATCAACGATCTGCACACCGGCTGTAAGTACAAGGGTGAGTTACATGAAAACCTTGCTCCGTTATCCCGTAAGTTGGTAAGCGTGCCTGTAGGTGGCAGCACAGTGCAGATGCACACATACCGTCGCAGTATCAGTATGAAAATGGCTGCCCCTCTTGCGACTTGCACTCCTCTCCTCTCCCATCCCCGCCCTCTACCACGCCTTCTTTGTTGTATCCCCCCTACCCGCCATCTCTACACCCTACATCTCCTTTCCCAAGGTGGCTTCCATCAACTCCGCCTCCCGGGTGATGCCCTCTCTCCCTCCATTTATCCCTCCTATCAACTCTGATCCTCACCCCATCCCCCTCCTTTCCTCTGTCCTTTCCCTGAGCTCCCTCTTCCCCCTCCCTTCCATCCTGTGTTTTCTCCCCACCTAACCTCTCCCTACCTCCCTTCTCCCCCCCCCCTCCAAAGTCCTTTTGTACTCCCCTCCTCTGCCTTCCCGACTCCCTGTCGCGTATGCTCAGCACCCCCACCCCTTTGGTGGGTTCTCATCCTCCATTGGCTCCTTTCCACCCTCCCCCCCCCCCCTTCGCTTTTCCACTCCTTCCCCACTTTTTTATTTTCCCATCATATGTCCAGTTTCTCTCCACCTGCTCTCGGCCGACGGCTGGTGTGGCCGAGCAGTTCTAGGCGCTTCAGTCTGGAACCGCATGACCACTATGGTCGCAAGTTCGAATCCTGACTCGGGCATGGATGTGTGTGATGTCCACAGGTTAGTTACGTTTAAGTAGTTCTAAGTTCTATGGCACTGATGACCTCAAATATTAAGTCCCATAGTGCTCAGAGCCATTTTTTTGCTCTCAGCTGTGGTATGTCTTATTTTCCAACCTTTTAGTGCAGTGTTCCAGTGAATGTTCCGTGTTGTTTCGTCTTTTCAAGTGTTGCGAACAGAAACCATGCTGTCGCTGGGTGTGAATTTTATGTCTTTTGCGATCAGAAACCAGACTGTCGCCGTGTTTTGTAATCGTTTGTCTATTACTTTACCTTCCTGCTTCATATGTATTTTTAGCATCATCATCCCTTTGTTCTATGTTTTAAGTTCCACAATTTTTTCGCCATGTTCCCATTTAAGTCTCCGATTTTATCGCCCGTTTTTATTATATATTATCTTCACCCTTTTCAAACAAAGTCTGTAGGCTGAAGAGCGGCATACTACTCTGCTGCCAGCCCGCTCCCTTCGGGGGGAATCGAAATTCAACAAAAAACAAAATTGCGATTTGCACCAGGGAGGAACAGCGTTCTGTTATTCGGATTTTGCGTAGTGAAGGTGCGAAACCTGTTGAAATCCATCAACGAATGAAGGTTCAGCACGGTGATGAATGTTTGTCACAGCAGCAACTCTACGAGTGGAGTAGGAAGGCCAGAATGTGATTTTCACTCTGCAGCGGAGTGTGCGCTGATATGAAACTTCGTGGCAGATTAAAACTGTGTGCCTGACCGAGACTCGAACTCGGGACCTTTGCCTTTCGCGGGCAAGTCCTCTATCATCTGAGCTATCGAAGCACGACTCACGGCCGGTACTCACAGCTTTACTTCTGCCAGTATCTCGTCCCTTACCTTCAAAACTTTCTCATTCTGGAAACATCCTCCAGGCTGTGGCTAAGCCATGTCTCCGCAGTATCCTTTCTTTCAGGAGTGCTGGTTCTGCAAGGTTCGCAGGAGAGCTTCTGTAAAGTTTGGAAGGTAGGAGACGAGATACTGGCAGAAGTAAAGCTGTGAGTACCGGGCGTGAGTCGTGCTTCGGTAGCTCAGATGGTAGAGCACTTGCCCGCGAAAGGCAAAGGTTCCGATTTCGAGTCTCGGTCGGGCACATAGTTTTAATCTGCCAGGAAGTTTCAATGGAGTAGGAAGGTCACAAATGGAGTGACTTCAGTGGATGAAAAGTGGGACGAGAAAGGCGTCCCTTTGGAGCATTACATGCCTAGAGGGAGCATTGTCACCAGTGCATCATACACAGATCTCCTAAAAAACCATCTGCGGCCTGCAATCAAATCAAAACGACGTGCATTGCTGCCAGCAGGTGTCCTTTTGCAACATGACAATGCAAGGCCCCACACTGTCCGTACAACAGTTGCAACAATCACAGATCTGCATTTTGAGTGTCTTCCTGATCCACTGTACTCACCAGACATTTCCCCAAGTGATTTCCATACGTTAGGACCACTCAAAGACGCAATGAGAGGAAAGAAGTTCCGCTCTGATGAAGAGGTGCGCCGCGCGGTGCATGAGTGGTTGCGCGGACTACCAAAAGAATGTTTTTCGAAAGGAATTTATGCGCTTTGAAAGCGCTGGAGGACTTACATTGTGCGTGGGGAGATTATGTTGAAAAGTGATACAGCTTTGTACCACTTCTGCACAATAAATAATATTTTTTTAAAAATGTTTAAGGTTTTCATTTGACTCGCCCTCGTACTTGATTGATACTGACTCCGACTTATGTATTTACTCACTTACATGATACTACATCAGTGGCGACCGTGTACGTCGTTCTGCCTAGCGGGCATTTTTGCTCGTAGGGCAGCAGTTTTGCTAACGTCATGGCAGAGTTGCAGGACCTGATTCATTTACATTACTACTAAATACTGATTTAACTTAGTATCTTAAAAATTTAACGACGCTGCTTTTCTTCTTTATATATGTTTCATTTATATTCTTTGTTAGGAAAAGCAAGTGTGTTAAGTGTGCTTCATGCTTTGGGTGCCTACTATTACATTTTTATTTCGGTTTGTTTATCTACAAAAATGCACAGAAAACGGTCGAAATTTCCAGAATACATCATAACATCTGAAAGACTAAGGAGTACGGTCTCAAGAACGCAGTGAAGCCCCTGAGGTGACATTTGCTGCAGTTCGAAAACCTCGGGCCTTAACCTGTTCTTTGGAAATTTCTTCAGAACGCGAAGTGCGACGTCACTACGTTCGAGAGCGTCATGCATTCTCTCGTTCCTCAGAATTCTTCCCTCACAGAGGCCCCAAGTTCCTTCTCTACAAACGTAACATCATATAAGCGAAAATTTTGATGTGAAGTGGTGCAGGTGAGGGAGTTCTTATACCCAGAATCCCACTTACTCTCAACAATTTACCACTTCGCCTTAAACTTGTACAATTACTGGCGAGCTTATGTTATGCCACGACCATAAACAATGAACAAGTCTGGACGGTGCGTGTTGTGGTTGTGGACCTTGCTGTTAGTTGCTTTTCGCATGAGCAACTAACTATATGTGGCTCTGCCCCATGCTACTGAAGCAAACAAGCTCTTCGTTCAGGTTTCCAATCATACTACTTCAAACACTGTATACAAAGAAGCTTTGTAAGTGGATCAGTCGTCGGTCGGGTGAATAAAAGTCTACATCGGTTGACAAGCTGCGGCGGTCTGATGTCAAAATTGGGGTAGAGTAAAACATCAGAATCAGAGCGAAAATGCTCCTGACATAGCACAAAAGGGCGAATATGCCCTGGGCAGAGTTATGGATGTAGAAGAACGAAACTAGGTTTCCGACTTATCTGGCAACATCACTTTACGAGTAATTCCTACTTCCACAGCGCAGTGAGCTTTCTGAGCCACAAATTGTTGACACACCTGCACCCTGCAATTTATAGGCTGATCCTGTGCTCAAAACGCAGAAGATTCATCAGCCATTGTAAGCGATAAACACTGTAGTATCATATGGCTGCATAGCAGAGACGTAATAGGTAAAAAAGATTTTCTGGGGAGATAAAATCTCAACTGGTGGATTTTTTGCTAGTTGGATTCAAGGTGTGTGTGTGGGAGGGGGGGGGGAGGTTTATTCTTTTCCTCTAGTGGACTTATTACGTAAATAGTAAGGGGTGTGAGAACAAGGTGACAGAAATTTATGTGCTTCTGGAGAGTGGGCTCAACCTGAAATAGGGAGTATCCGAGAGTGAGGATGCATCTGTAATAGGAAGCATCCCAGTGTATGGTGCACACATCTAAACTCTGATGACTCGTTGTTTCATATTACAAGACATGATAAATACCATGATGGATGACACGACGTCACGTCTCGTGTTGCAGGACGTGATATATTATGCTACTTTAGCTGACACGATGCATTTTATGGACGAATCTGTCAACATGTTTTGATTTAAATATCTCTGAAGCTGCCAGGAAAGCTAGTTCCCTTGTTTTACATCCCTAACTGGTCAGGACATATTCACCTAATTTGTGCTATGATACGAGCAATTGGACGCATAACATGTTAAACCGAATGTGCGATAGTTTTGAATTATCTACCTTTGCTATCTTTGGTTCAAAATGGTTCAAATGGCTCTGAGCACTATGCGACTCAACTGCTGAGGTCATCAGTCGCCTAGAACTTAGAACTAATTAAACCTAACTAACCTAAGGACAGCACACAACACCCAGCCATTACGAGGCAGAGAAAATCCCTGACCCCGCCGGGAATCGAACCCGGGAACCCGGGCGTGGGAAGCGAGAACGCTACCGCATGACCACGAGATGCGGGCTTGCTATCTTTGGGATTACGTTAAAAATTTTTCCCCAATAGTACGACTGTCTCTTCCCAACCTCACAGATCCTATATATTAACTTCAATATAAGTTTAGTTGCAAATACTCTAACAATATTAGATATTTCGACTGATATATTGCACGACTTCTGTTGATTGCAGGTTTTCCAAAGCTCTATCAGTCTGACACTCTAATAGTGGGCCCCCTGTATGTGATACAATGAAAATTTTATATTTATGATATTCAAGGAAACAAAAACAGTGTTCAGTTAAGCAGTACTGTTTCTGATATCATGCACAAAATTATTTCCTTAAGTGGCCCTCCGGTTAACGTAAAATCGTTTAAAATAGAAATTGAACTAACAGTCATGCCATCATTATGGTGTGTGATTCGCATCAAACAATCTGTGACGTCAGAAGGCAAAATCAGAAAAAGAACTGTCTTAGGTGCAGAGGGGCAGTGTGTGGCTGACAGACCAATTCAGAGGATCGATTATGAAACAAACCAACACCGGTATAACACGTAACATAACAGTATTCGTCTACAGTGAACCATAGATTTATGATGTTAGATGTTACACCTCTACAATTAAAACATGGAAGTGGTATGCTAAGCGGAGAAAATACTTACAAGCTGGTGGATCAGCGAGATGATCGTAGAGGAGATTAACTTAGGCACACTCGCTATGAACAAGAAAATCAGGAAGTAACCTGGTGGAGCAAGAGTTACGCGATTTAAGAAGTAGAAAAGTTTTGAAAAATGGTGAAGAGATGGGGAATAAATATACTGGAAATGTAATTTTCGAAGAAATTGAAATGGGTTAGAGGACAGCCCGGCCAAATCACACTGAAAAAGGATAATTTCACGGAACGATGATGAATACAGTCGAGACTAAATACGCGGACTTATAATTAAACTCAGCCGAAGAGTGCTGTGTCTGACAGCTTTTCCGCAAAGGACGAAAGGCTGAAAATCTTTACTGTGAACAAATAGAATGTCAGATGTGAAATTGGTGACTTTTAGAAAGTTCGCCATTTAAGTGGGGATAAATGTTTCGGTATGTACTTTAAAAATACTTCTCCTGGCCAGATATGAGACCAGTTACACTTACAGCAGTCACATCGACTGCAATTAGCGAAGAGAGAGAAAGAGGAATAGAATGAGAAAGAGAGAGAGAGTACACGGTTTATGCGTAACAAAGTCCTTTTCCACAAATAACCCGATCGCATGGATCTGGTCATGGATTTTGCAAACCACCGTGAGGTCGTGCATGAATGAAACTCGTTTAAAAAGAAATGTCACGGACGAGATGTGTGGGACTAATGTGTGTCTCTTTTAATGCAAGGGGTACTAAGCAAAATTCTAAACAACCGGAACTACTGAGTTAGTAAACGACGAAGACAGTGGTTGCTGCAACATGGCATATCAATCAAACGAAAAGAAGTTGAGTAAGTTCACAAAAAATAAAGCTGGTTAGAATACATTTACAATTACAAGATACTTAAGATTGTCGCGAGGCCTTTAAAGTATACCGCTAAATAAGGCTCAAGATTTTAGCAGGATTAAAGACGAGAACACTTGTTTACAGTATGCCATACAGGTTGTCAAGAGATCATGTTGTGGGTGAAGGATCAGAGTGCAATTCAAGTGGATATGTTATTAACAGTTAGTGGCGTATTTTGAACTGTTGTATAAAACTAGATGTGCTGCCGAGTGGTTTTAGAATGACATGTGGTAACTGTAATCGATACAAACGTTGATCATAATGAGATAGCAAAAAATACAAATAAACAAGGTGCTTTTTAACACTGAATACAATCTATCCTCTAAGGAAATTGAGAACCACGTCAAACTTGCCTTACAACTAGTACTGAGGTACTTAACGTCTTACAAGAATATAAAGATGTTATCAGCGATGCCTGGTATTACAGAAGACTCTCCATTTAGGCTTCATCTGGAATGATATGATACGGCGTCATGTGTGAATCAAAGTATAATGTTATGGCAACATCGTTAAGATTCGTTTTGACATAGCTAAGGTAGCTGTTTAGCAAATTAAAATCAACGGGCAGTTAGATAGCCGTTGCGATAGTAGTAAAAAAAAATCTCTGAAACGAGAAAGGCCACTTCCTTCAACTTTCTTTGAAGTTTGAATTGAGTGGCTATTGTAGGAGTATCAGCTTTCCTTGTAATGTTTGGTGGTGTTCAGCAACAAATCTGTTTGCTCAACTTACATCACCAGCTTCAGATTTTGCGTCAATAGTTCTAAACAGGGAGAAGTGATGAAACATATAGAAATTTATTGTTGAACAACTGTTAGAGGAGATATATGAGTTACCAGACATGGCAAGTGTTACATATGTGAGGAAGGTGATAAAGATTCATCACATCGAAAAATAATGTTAGAAATATCTTTTGTTCGGTGTTAAGTGACTGCAGTCGTGGTACAAGATCCCCGCGCTTCAGTACAGTACTACGCCGCTATGGCAGCCAAGACAAATTGCACAACCCACTGTTAAATAGCAGAGCAGTTAAGTAATTCTTGTTCTGTATTTGAAAGAGAAAACAACGCTGCCAATATCAGTGGTGCAGTGTATGTCAACAAAGAGCCATAATATGACACCGTCATTTAGAAATGTAGTCTCTTCGAGTGTAGTCAAACAAATCTGATAGTGGGGGGGAAAAAGTAGCAGACAATCTCACAATTTGATGAACTGGAAATCGCATGAGACGTTGGGAACTTGATGCTTGAAGACTGGCGTATCAGAATCGGTGTGACAGTGGAAAATGTGAAAATGGGTGAACGATGATTTCCGCGGCTGCTTACAAAGATTCAGACCCCGTCGAGCCCAGGCAAGAGCGGAGACGTTGCAGCTGCGTCGGGCCAATCCATTTAACTTTCTGAGAAACCTGATCACAGTGAGCGTTGCTGGTTGCGACGCTATATCATGACGACAATGGAATAGGACAAGATTTACAAACGTATGCTAGCCAACGGCGATGAAGGAGAAGACCCGACATTCGTGGGACATAGTGATGCTGAGGGCTTTTTATAGTGCAATGGTGTGGCGCTAGAAGATTATGCTCGTACGGGACAAACGGTCACAAGTGCATATTACCGAAGTCTCTTGCCAAGATGTAGGATTGTTGTCAAGAATAAGTGTCGCACGAAGCTGTCCAAGACGATGCTATCGCTCCGTGACAATGCCAAAGCTAATTCATCGCAGGGTATAGACACATGTTTTGCTTCTTTCTGCTATTAAAGTTTGCCTCGGCGCCTGCTGTGCCGTATGTTCTGGACGTATCAACCCACCGTTTCCTTTAGCTTCTCGCTAGTTTCTCAGATTGAGAAACCATTACCTGACAATTATTTCCAGAAGGACCACGTTGTAAGTTTCGAGGTTTAATGTTGTTTGAACAACCAAATGACGACCGCTGTAACCAATGATTGCGCCAGGTCATTCACTGTCGGGAAAATGTGTCGGATTGAAGGGTGAAGATGGCAGGGAAGGACTGAAAACTTATCTCAGATTCGATATCTGCAGCTTCATTCTTTTGGAGTGGTAATTAAAACTCCATGACTGTGTCTTATTTAACCTAAAAAATCTTTGTGGATCAGATGGGAATGCTGGAGACAATGATTTATTTGAAGGTTGGTTATAAAGGCATATCTTATACTTTGGCCATAGGATTATACTGAAGAACTCTGAACTGGCTGAAAAGTATTGAAATCTTAAATGCTTATCTCCTTAGCTCGATTTATTAATTCGCCGATCATAAGCAATAGTACAGTAGATACGTATTATCGTTCGTTTTGATGGGGTGTCCATTCACAAACAGTTCAGGGATCATTACCGTTTGTTCCAAAACGATGCTCGCCACTAGTAGCCCTAAAAACTCGATTAGCAAGTCGTTATATAGTTAGAGAAATTGCAAGGGAAACCTCCTTTTAAGTTTGGTTTGGAAATTTGAAAATTGCTGGTAAGATCTTATGGGGCCAAACTACTTAGGTCATCGGTCCCTAAGCCTAAACACTTCTTCTTGTTGTTGTTGTTGTCTTCAGTCCTGAGACTGGTTTGATGCAGCTCTCCATGCTACTATATCCTGTGCAAGCTTACTGCAACCCACACCATTCTGATTCTGCTTAGTGTATTCATCTCTTGGTCTCCCTCTACGATTTTTACCCTCCACACTACCCTGCAATGCTAAATTTGTGATCCCTTAATGCCTCAGAACATGTCCTACCAACCGGTCCCTTCTTCTTGTCAAGTTGTGCCACAAACTCCTCTTCTCCCCAATTCTATTCAATACGTCCTCATTAGTTATGTGATCTACCCATGTTATCTTCAGCATTCTTCTGTAGCACCACATTTCGAATGCTTCTGTTCTCTTCATACACTACACTACTTAATCTCTACACTACTTCAGACTCTACTTAATCTGACTTAAACTAACTTACGCTGTGGACAACACACACGCACACACACACCCATGCCCGAGGGAGGACTAGAACCTCCGACGGCGGGAGACGCACGGACCGTGATAAGGCGCCCTAGATCGAGCGGCTACCCCGCGCGACCCTTTGCTTTCCTTCTTACTCTCCGATAAAGTTTATAGAAATGGAATGTGATGGACAGGGGTAAAAGAATCATGTATAAGTCGATGATGAACTGTTTTTTATGAAGCAGACGACAACTGGTTAGGTACATAATACTAAGCTGAAAGTATTAGAGACGGACTTCGTGAAAGGAGCAGCGAGATTTATGGAAAGTGAAATTGGGTAAATATAAATAGTGGAAATGAAGTAAGTAACATGTGATCCGATGGGTAGAAGGAAATTTCAGTAATGTGGACATGGAAGAAAAAGAAAAAAGAATAGCATAACATCTACATCCATACTCCGCAAGCCACTTGACGGTGTGTGGCGGAGCGTACCCTGAGTACCTCTATCGGTTCTCCCTTCTATTCCAGTCTCGTATTGTTCGTGGAAAGAAGCATCTAATCTCTCTGATTTTATGCTCATGGTTTCTCCGTGAGATATGCGTAGGAGGGATCAATATACTACTTGACTCTTCAGTGAAGGTATGTTCTCGAAACTTTAACAAAAGCCCGTACCGAGCTACTGGGCGTCTCTCCTGCAGAGTCTTCCACTGGAGTTTACCTATCATCTCCGTAACGCTTTCGCGATTACTTAATGATCCTGCAACGAACCGCGCTGCTCTCCGTTGGATCTTCTCTATCTCTTCTATCAACCCTGTCTGGTACGGATGCCACACTGCTGAGCAGTATTCAAGCAGTGGGCGAACAAGCGTACTGTAACCTACTTCCTTTGTTTTCGGATTGCATTTCCTTAGGATTCTTCCAATGAATCTCAGTCTGGCATCTGCTTTACCGACGATCAACTTTATATGGTCATTCCATTTTAAATGACTCCTAATGCGTACTCCCAGATAATTTATGGAATTAACTGCTTCCAGTTGCTGACCTGCTATTTTGTAGCTAAATGATAAGGGATCTATCTTTCTATTTATTCGCAGCACATTACACTTGCCTACATTGAGATTCAATTGCCATTCCCTGCATCATGCGTCAATTCGCTGCAGATCCTCCTGCATTTCAGTACAATTTTCCATTGTTACAACCTCTCGATACACCACAGCATCATCTGCATAAAGCCTCAGTGAACTTCCGATGTCATCCACCAAGTCATTTATGTATATTGTGAACAGCAACGGTCCTATGACACCCCCCTGTGGCACACCTGAAATCACTCTTACTTCGGAACATACAGGGAAATGGGGAAATAAAGAAAGGATGAGGGGATCACGACGGATGACTACTTGGCTCCGAAACATACAGTCGATAAAGATCAGTATGGGTGCAGAAGAAGAGGCTGCACACCATCCGAATACGTGCAGGAATGTATTGCTCCAGAGTATGCCATGGTACTTCTGTGTATAATTCTCTTTTCTCTTGTCAACACTACATAAAAAGTTACAAGTGCATAAGTAGTCAACCATAAGTGTCTAACAAGTTTACACATATATGTGACCAAAAGTCCCTCATCCATAAGACTGACTGCAGGCATACGTTCTCGTCCTTAAAATATGTACCCCCTGTGCATAAATGGTTAAAGTTATGCTTCTCGATTTCTTTTATATTATTTGGTACAAACTAGGTCTTAGAGAAACGAGAATTTTGACTCGCTCAAAAGTTACACATAGTACCCTGTTCGTTTCCAATCAGTTGTAATTACACGTCTTCAATCTTTAACTTACGTGTTATAGGTAAACTGTGATTCAGTTGCCCATCCTATGTCGTTCTGCGCAACCTGCAACGCTGTATCTGTCCTTTAGATGCCACGAGTGCGATTTTTCATATTTCATCGCTCGGTAGAAAAACTTTTAGTCCTATTGAAAACATGCACAGGAGCTTTTAGCTGGTAATTTAATGTTGTAAAATTTTGTATGGGGATACGTTTTTACTGTAGACCACAGTATTTTATTTATTTAAGAAAAATGTAAAAAAAAGTGATATACACGCATTTCTGCCGCCAAACTAATCGCTCACCAGTCAGGAGTTGTAGTTTCTTGTTCGTGGTACTACCGCTGTACAAAAATTTCCGACTGCGCTAATTATTTCCGATATTGAATCTGTTTTTGATTGAGCTATTACGCCACCAGCATAGTTTGCTATTTTCTTAAGTAAATAATTTAAGCGTACCCATGAGAGCAGTAAGAGAATGAAAAAAGACTTTTGAAAACGTTACTCTAAAACTAATTACGTTGAAAACTCGATCGAAACTGAGCACTAACAAGCACAGTAGTTTCGCAGTCAGGAGGACGTGTGAATACAATGACGTTCTGGTTATTTTATCCTGTTACAGCTGACAAAATTGTTAGGTGCCATTTACACAAACGTCAATTTTACAATTTGTAAATGATTGACTAAGAGACTGACGAAAAAGGCGAGTCAGTTAAGATTAAATTAGGTTTAGTAAGGATAATAACTCGTGCAGTGACAAATTTTTGTACTGTGCTAGGAAGGAGTGACGTGAACAACATACTGGAGTTAGTGAATGGTGGGGAATGAGAAAGGTAGTTGAGGTGCGCTTGAAGGTCACTTCTGTATGTTGTTCTTGAATAATTCGAAAAATATGGCTTCTAGTGGAAACGTTCCCCGCAAATAAATTTCAATACATTACATTTCTTACAGAAAAGTGCTGTTCATTTTTTCCGTAGAACTAATCGTTTTCCCGTACCGAGCAAGAGAGTACGGAAGAACTGCACGTTGTGTTTGAAGGAGAGATACGGAATTGTGGACCGCATAAAACGACATCGATAGGGACAGCTGAATCACCCTTTATGTTTCGCCTTTATCTCGGCAAGGAATAAATTTCCTGTTTGCAGTACATCTGTTCCATAGCAACCACACCCTGCTTTCTAATATCAATGAATGAACATTACACGAATCATGTGTTTTCGGATTGGATTCCTACGTTTTCAAACCCAGGAATAACTCAGCGGCTTTGCATATCCGCATTCACAGATAACTGGCACCAATTTCTGGTTAGATGTAGCAGAAATCCTTTCAAATACGTTACAGGATATGTAGTTATTGACACTTCCATTTTCTTTTCCTAACCAATTTCGTTAACTTCAATCTGACTGCGTTTATTTCTTTAGTACCCTTTCCTTAACTCAGAATGAAAAATGAGTATGTAAAAACTAAGATCTCTATGCGTAAAGACACTTTTCTGTGTTTTGGATTTTTAGTAGTAAGCGCCAGGTTCTGGGGTGTATGGAAGACCCAATTACAAAAAAGTACCAAAATTCTGTCTACTTCAGAAATGATCCAGCGTGTTAGATATGTGACGTTAAGCATGTAGGTGAGGAATTAGTACAGGAACGGTATGAGATTTACGTCCATTTGGTGGAAGTCACTTTATCCAGTCAGGGAATGTGGCGCTTCGTTTAAAACAAAAGTTAATTTTTCACGCATCTCCATCTTTCTGACGTCACATGTCCTAGACAGTATGCTGTAAAATGATATAATTTCGCTGGTTAGTGGGCAAACACGGAATAAATTTAAAGGTCATGCCTGACGCGAGTATATTACTGCACGGACAGCAAAACTGTAGTAAGCAAAGATCCTTTCTTTCCGTTCATCATTTTGAAGGACGTGTTGGTGATAAAAAGTTTCGAAACGGCTTTTAATTATATGTAAAATTTTCAGCAAGTCACGAAGAGCTCTCATTTTCACTTACTGGCTGAATACAATCTGCGTAATTGTGGACAGTGACTTTTACTGGCTCGAGACATATATAAAGTAATTGTCACTCTGTGCTAAATCTCTAACTCTTAATGAGTAATTTATGACAGCATTTTTAATTTTTATGTTCTGAAAACAATTACACTAAACAATGAAAATAAAATTTTCGTTACTCATGGAAGAAGTTAGATAGGCAAACGGTAATTGGGTCGCAGTGTCTATAAACCGGGTTACTCGTAAGCGTTTCTGAAGAAGAGAAATTTGATAATATCGAGTATAGATTTAAGGGCTAGGAAGTCGTTTCTGAAAGTATTTGTATGGAGCGTAGCCAAGTATGGAAGTGAAACATGGACGATAACGAGTTTCGACAAGATGAGAATAGAAGCTTTCGAAATGTGGTGCTACAGAAGAATACTGAAGATTAGATGGGTAGATCATATAACTAAGGAGGTGGTATTGAATAGGATTGGGGAAAGAGAAGTTTGTGGCACTACTTGACCAGAAGAAGGGATCGGTTCGTAGGACATGTTCTGAGGCAACAAGGGATCACCAATTTAGTATTTGAGGGCAGCGTGGAGGGTAAAAATCATAGAGGGAGACCAAGAGATGAATACACTAAACTGATTCAGAAGGATGTAGGTTGCAGTAGGTACTGGGAGATGAAGAAGCTTGCACAGGATACAGTAACATGGAGAGTTGCATCAAACCAGTCTCAGGACTGAAGACCACAACAACAACAACTCGTGTCAGTAATATGTGCACTTTCGTGCGTGCTGTGGGGGTGTTGTGTTAGTTGTCGCAGTCATCGCCGATCAGGAGAGCTGCCTGTGTGCCCTGTGTTTTGACTCTGCAGGCCTTTACTGTGCTGAATTTAGAGGTGAACAGCTTTTATCATATGGTACAACTATGCCCAAGGGCAGAGCTCAACTGCTGTTGGACATCTACAGGCATTTGGACAGTGTCAAATTGTGGGCCTGAAATAAGATGGATTGACGGGTTGATGCCCGTGTGGCGCCCAGATTATGGGTGTGTCTCTGCTTTCCGTAGCGGTCTGTAGACCAGATTCTGGACGTACGCGTAGTGCAGATGGATATCAAGATCGATGCATTGTGCAACGAGATGTGGCCAACTAAATGTCATCTAGGGACGAAACACAGGCACGCATTTCACCAGCTGTGTCATCAGGGAACCATGGGGGAGGGGGCGGCGGAGGGGTACGCTTACAGCATAATTAAGATCACATGTATGCTGCCCAAGCTACCACCGGTCACCAGGACAGTATCAAGCATGACTACTCTGGACTCGTGAAGAAGTTAGCTGCAGAGTGGAATGGCACGCTGTTGTCTTTAGTGATGAGAGTAGGTACTGTCTGTACGTTAGTGATGAATGTGCTCGTGTACAGTATAGACCTTGTGAAATTACTACTCCCGAGTGCATTCGCCCACAACTAGCCACATTTCGTGTTTGATGGTGAAGGGGGTGCCATCAGTTTCAAGTCGCGCTCACTTTTGGTGTTTCTGCAGGGTGAAGGAACCAATGCCTGCCACAGTGCAGAGGCAGTTATTCCCGTGCTACTGTCATTTCTTTGACTGGATGGTAATGTACTTTTTCAGCAAGACAATGCGATGCAATATGCTGTTGGTGGTGTACAATAACTGCTACAGCCAGCAATATCACCATATGTCTCGCCAATTGAACATGTATTGGACTTGATGAAGCTGAAACTCATTCGTGCTCCAGGCCCTGGAACAACTATTGACGAATTGCGACAAAAGGCGCCAAATGTTTGGGGCAATCCATCTGTTATGATCGTTTTCATGCGAGAATACACCCGTGCTTCGCCACTGGGGAAGGGTACACTGTGTGTTGATGCGACTGGCCACTCTTTAGTGTGACACATGTGTTTCTTAATGCTGTAATGCAGATTGATATTAATTGTTTTCTTCATTCACGTGCACACTCGCTGCTTTCGAGTGCCTCTTTTTATAGCATATGCTATACTTGCTCACTTGGTACACCCCCCCCCCCCCCACCACCACCTTTTTTTTTTGGAACATCTTCTTTTCTTCTACCAATTATCGAATCCACTAAAAAATTTCGGTCTTCTCTAAAAGGCAATACTACCAGAAATAATATATTACATCACGTCTGAAACTCGAAGCAGCACTTTTCTGCCGGCCGGAGTGGCCGAGCGGTTCTAGGCGCTTCAGTCTGGAACTTCGCTACCGCTGCGGTCTCAGGTTCGAATCCTGCCTGGGGCATCCATGTGTGTGTCGTCCTTAGGTTAGTTAGGTTTAAGTACTTCTAAGTTATACGGGACTGATGACCTCAGATGTTAGGTTCCATAGTGCTCAGAGCCATTCGAACCATTATTTTCCCATTTCTAAGTGGGGCTGTTCCTCATTAATCTATAGTATCTCAGTAACACCAGATAAAAATGAGTGAAATGTCCGTATATCAGGGATTGGACAAAAATATGGCAACACCGCGAGAAATGCATGCTGGAACATATTCAAGCCTGCGGGTTGCGCTGTTCTGATCGACTCCTAGTGGCACCTGTGCTATATCGAGACGGTGCAAGGGCCAGTTGCGCACAGGATAGTGTTGTGCATATCTGTGAGTGCATAATGTTAAGCTAAGTGAATTCCAACGTGGGCAAATTGTAGGTGCTTGAATGGTGGGGGCTTCCATATAGCCAAAGTGTTCACTGTTTCAGGAGGGACCGCATCGACGATTTGTGACGCAAACAGTCGAAGCGCAAAAGCGTCATCCGGTAAGTGACAGTGTAGACGAAAATGTTTTGTTAAGTGATCATGACAGACGGTCAGTGTAGGGGTCAGTAGGGAAAAATAAGCGAATGAAAGCTCCAAAAGTCACTGTAGAAGTGAATTTGACACTAGCGAATCCTGTCAGCACCAAAACAACACGAAGGGAGCTCCATAAAGTGGATATTATAGAGCGAATTGTAATTCCACAGCCGGCTGGTGTGGCCGTGCAGTTCTAGGCGCTTCAGTCTGGAACCGCGAGATCGCTACGGTCGCAGGTTCGAATCCTGCCTGGGGCATCCATGTGTGTGATGTCCTTAGGTTAGTTATTCTTAAGTAGTTCTAAGTTCTAGGGGACTGATGACCTCAGATGTTAAGTCCCATAGTGCTCAGAGCCTTTTTTTTGTAATTCCACAACGGCACATCAGTGAGGCAAATGCCAATAATAGAAGAATGTGGTGCCAAACCCATAAAACCTGCACCATAGAACAACGGAAAAGACTCACATCGTCCTATGAGTGCTGTTTCACTGCCTCCAACATTTGGCCCATTTTACGTCTGGCGTACGCTGTACCAAGCCTAGAAGGCATGCTGCCACGACTTAAATTTAGAGGGGTTACCCGAAGATTTGGGGAGCCATTGTACACTGAAGGCCTCTATGGGGAGCAGGACTTCTCTGATGTGATAGAAGAAGAGACAGGAGTCGAGGAGATAAGGGGATCCAGTGCTACAAGCAGAATTTAAGTCAGTTTTGGAGGGCCTAAGATCGAATAAGGCAGAAGGGATAGAAAGAATTTCTAAAATAATTGAGAGACGTGGCAACAAAACGACTGTACACGTTGGTGCGTAGAATGTATGAATCTGGCCACATACAATCTGACTTTCGGAAAAACATCATCCACACAATTCCCAAGACTGCAAGACCTAACAAGTGCGAGAATTATGGCACAATCAGCTTAACTGCTCACGCATCCAAGTTAACAATAATATACAGAAGAATAGAATAGAAATTGAGGATGTGGTAGATGATCAGATTGGCTGTAGGAAAGGTAAGATACAAGTGAGGAAATTCTAACGTTGCCGCTCATGATGGAAGCAACACTACAAAAAAACCAAGACATATTCATAGGATTTATCTACCTGGAAAAAGCAAAATGTTCAAAATACTGACGAAAATAGGGGTAACTACAGAGAGAGAGAGAGAGAGAGAGAGAGAGAGAGAGAGAGCAATAATATACTATATGTGCAACAACCGAAAGGGATTAACACACTATGTGATCAAAAGTATCCGGACACTCCCAAAAATACGTTTCTCATATTAGGCGCATTGTGGTGCCACCTACTGCCACGTACTCCATATAGCCGACCTCACTAGTCATTAGACACCGTGAGAGAGCAGAATGCGGTGCTCCGTGGAACTCAAGGATCTCGAACGTGGTCAGGTGATTTTCTGTTACTTGTGCCATACGTCTGTACGCGAGATTTTCACACTTCTAAGCATCCTTAGTTCCACTGTTTCCGATGTGATAGTGAAGTGGAAACGTTCAAGGACACGTACAGCACAAAAGCGTACAGGCCGACCTCGTCTGCTGACAGAGTCTGCCAACAGTTGAACAGGGTCGTAATGTGCAATGGGAGATTATCTATCCAGACCTTCACACAGGAATTCCAAACTGCATCACGATCCACTTCAACTACTATCACAGTTAGCGGGGGGTGAGAAAACTTGGATTTCAAAGTCGAGGTGCTCATAAGCCACACATCACGCCGGTAAATGCCAAACGACGCCTCGCTTGGCGTAAGGAGGGTGAAGAAAGGACGATTGTACGGTGGAAAAATGTTGTGTGGCGTGATGAATCACGGTACACGATGTGCCTATCCGATGGCAGGGTGCGGGTATCGCGAATGCCCGGTGATCTGCCAGTGTGTGTAATGCAACAGTAAAATTCGGAGGCAATAGTGTTAGGATGTGGTCGTGTTTATCATGGAGGGGGCTTGCACCCCATTTCGTTTTGCGTCGTACTATCACAACACAGGCCTACACTAATGTTTAAGCACCTTCTCACATCCCACTGTTGAAGAGCAATTCTGGAATGGCGATTACACCTTTCAACACGATGGAGCACGTATTCACAATGCACGGCCTGTGGCGGAGTGGTTATCTGACAATAGTATCCCTGTAATAGACTGGCCTCTACAGAGTCCTGACCTGAATCCTATAGAATATTTTTGGGATGTTTTTGAACGCCGACTTTGTGCCAGGCCTCTCCGACCGACATCAATACCTCTTCTCAGTGCAGAACTCTCGGAAGAATTGAATGCCATTCCCAAAGAAACCATACGCCTGTGAAAGTAGAGGCTGTCATCAAGACTAACTGTAAGCCAACACCATACTGAATTCAAGCATGACCGATACTGGGCGCCACGAACTTGTAAGTTATTTTCAAAATCAAATGGCTCTGAGCACTATGCGACTTAACTTCTGAGGTCATCAGTCGCCTATAACTTAGAACTAATTAAACCTAACTAACCTAAGGACATCACACACATCCATGCCCGAGGCAGGATTCGAACCTGCGACCGTAGCGGTCGCTCGGTTCCAGACTGCAGCGCCTAGAACCGCACGGCCACTCTGGCCGGCAGTTAATTTCAGCCAGGTGTCCGGATACTTTTGATCACGTAGTGTAAGAGTGGAAAACCAAGAAAGAAGTGCTCGGATAAAAAAGGATGTAAGACGGGGATGTAGTCTTTCACCCCTACTGTTCAATTTGTACATCGAAGAAGCAATGGTGAAAATAAAAGGTAGGTTCAGAAGTAGACTTAATATTCAAGGTGGAAGGCTATCAGTGATACGATTCGCAGATGACATTGCTATCCTGAGTGAAAGTGAAGAGGAATAGCTAGATCTGCTGTATGGAATGAACAGTCTAATGTGTACATAATGTGGATTGAGAGTAAATCGAAAAAAAGACGAAAGTATTTAAACTTAGCAGAAATGAGAACAGCGCGAAACTTAACGGCAGTATTATTGGTAACGAAGTAGATCTTGTTAAGTAACTCTACTACCTAGGCAGCAAAATAACCACTGACGGATGGAGCAAGGAGGACATCAAAAGCAGACTAGCAGCAGCAAACAGGGCGTTCCAGGCCATGAGATGTCTACTAGTATCAATCACAGGCCTCAATTTGAGGAAGAAATTTCTGAGAATGTTCGTTTGGAGCACAGCATTATGTGGTAGTGAAATATGGGCTGTGGGGCAACCGGAACAGAATAGAATCAAAGGATTTGAGATGTGGTGCTACAGATAAATGTTGGAAATTAGAAGAACTGATAAGGAAAGGAATGAGAAGGTTCTGCTCAGAATCGTAGAGGAAAGGAATTGGTGGTAAACACTGAGAAGGAGAAGTGACAGTGTGTGTGATATTTGTTACGACCTTTCCATGGTATTAGAGCGAACTCTAGAAAGCAGAAACTGTAGAGCGAGACAGAGATTGCAGTACATCCAGCATATAACTTAGGACGTAAGTTGCAAGTGGTACGCTGAGAAGAAGAGGTTGGCACAGGAAATGAATTCGTGGCGGGCCGCATCAAAGCAGTCAGAAGACTGATGACTCAAAACAAAAAAGAGGTAGTGGTATTCCGTGGTCCCATTATTACTCTGGTATGTCCCGTAACTGTCAAGGGTCATGCGACCATATTGGCTAATCAGATCCATCCGTGGAACGATGTTTGTTTCGCAATAATAATGCGGTGTTCCAAGACTGCATGGCGCCTGCTCACACAGTTCTCATAGTCCAGCACTGGTTTCCTGAGCACGAGGATGAATTATCGCCTCACCTGTGGCCATCACAGTCACTAGATCTAAATGTTACTGAGCCTCTGTGGAGAAGAACAAGTAATCGCTGTCCACCATCGTGACCTGAAACCGCCAATGTTTCGCCTAAAGAATGGTATAAGATTCTCTTGAAAACCATACAGAATGTTTATTTAACCACTCCGAAACGGCTGGAAGCACTTTCGAATGCCAGAGAGTTTCTCGTACCATACTAGGCATGGTGACAGGTTGAGGTTTTTGTGATTCAATATTTTTGTCCCCCCCCCCCCCTTTTCTGTTGAGTTCATTACTAATGAAGACATACCCAGGAATGAAGAGTAGTAGCTTCCTCATAAAAATTGTAACCAAGTCTTTCTGAGCATTCAGTTCAACGAAACCACAACACACCGAATACAAAGGAACAAACAGTAATCTTACTTCATTGGATAAGTTTCTGTCTAGGGAAAGATACTTATGACCGGATAACAATCGGAAAAACTAATGATCAAACTCAGCTCACACTCAAGCAACAATATATGAGACTGAAACGTCATTAGCTTGGAGGTCATCTAATGACCACCCCTGTTTTATACAAATTTTACTATCTAAAACGGGAATGTCCCTGCTACGATAGCGACTGTAGATCCTGATTTTGCGTCAGACTTCTACACCAACATCTACGTCATATCCCACGAGCTACCTCATGGTGTGTGGCGGAGGGTACTTTCGGTACCACTATCTGATCCCCCAAATCTGTTGCACTCGCACATAGCGCTTGGGAAGAATTATTGTCGGTAAGCTTCTGTATTTGCTTAATTTCTCGAATCCTGTAGCTGCTTTTCAATTCCGCGATCGGTTATCTCAATATCTGCCATTTCGACGTTTGCACAACGGTTGAAAGGAGGGTCAGTGTTAGGATCTTCCGCAGTGAACTAACTTCGGATGACCGAATTCAGTATTTCGCCCTTCTCTCTGTAATTTACCGGTGTGGTATCTGAGAGAATGAATAGATGATTTTGACCAGCTTACTGATTTTACATACGACCAAAATCTCTCATCATTTTTACTCAGGTCGGTTGACAACGTCTTACTTTCGAAATCATTGAACGCTTCTCTCATTGCATTCCGCTTCGTTCACCTTCTGGTTGTCAGCTAGGTTTTTACTTCTATTGAATGTGAGATGAAGTGCTCTTTGTTTACGTAGTGCTTTTCTAACACGGCTATTATACCATGGTGGATCTTTTCCATCCCTTTAAACCTTACTCGGAACATACTTGTCTAGGGAATATTCAACCAGGCCTTTAAATTTTTTCCGTTTGTTCTGCACATCTTCGCCCTCATAACAGAATATTTGATGCTTACTCCTGAGATATTCTGAAATTTGTATGCTGTCACCCTTTCAGAGCAAATATATTTCCCCCCTTTCTTAACATTATTTGTAGGACGAGTCGTTATAGATGCTGTCACAGTCTTGTGATCACTGATATCTTCCTCTACGTTAACTGATTAGGAATTTTCTCCCAGAAACCTTTGTATTTGGGACTGAAATATAGACACAGACGACTCTACTGAACTGACCAAATAAGCTTACTTCCCCTTAAAACATTAGTTCGTTTTCTGCAGCCAGGTCGCCCATTTGGTCGACTCCTGAGCTAAATGTCATTTCACTTCTAGTAGAACCTGTACTGTAAAGCAAAAAGAAACATCGTTATTAAAGATTTTAAAGGTAATCATGTTATAGGTGTCACTGGTATTTGCGTTTCTGATGCACATCTCTTCATCGTATTCTTCTTTAATGTTCTGTGCTGTTCTGGTTGCATTTTGAATAAATTTTTTCATTCCGTTATTTTCTATGTAAAATATGTGCCATTTCTTATTAGTGATACACATGAAAGGCTATTTAAATCCACATCCCGAAAAATGGTCATTTATTTTGACTGTGGTCGGTCTCGTAAACTGACATACGGCAGGGAGAGTGGTGTGCTGACCACATGCCTTTCCATATCCGCATCCAGTGACGCGTGTGGGCTGGAGATGACATGGCGGCCAGTCAGTACCGTTGTGCCTTCCTGGTCTGTTCCGCTTGGGTTTAGTTTTTGACAGTGGTGCACCTCGGAAAATACGTAGAAGTTAGGAATTTTTTCCTCTTTACCCATTTCTGATAGCTCACAACTGCGTAATTTGTCGCCACTTTGTTTTAAACTGAAATATACTTCCCATGTGGTACTATGTATCATGAAGGAACAATTTGTTTTCTATTCAAAAGCATAATGTTCATGAAATGTTAAATTCGTAGTTGCATAGAATGTTTTGTAAAATAGAGAAGAAAAACTGAATGTGCGTGTGCGTGTGAGTGTGTGTGTGTGTGTGTGTGTGTGTGTGTGTGTGAGAGAGAGAGAGAGAGAGAGAGAGAGATAGAGAGAGAGAGAGGGAGGGAGAGAGACAGACAGACAGAATACCAAACTTTTAGAGTACAGAAAATTTAGAGTCAACAGGAAGTTAAATATATGCTAATAGGAATGTGAAATAAAAATACATGAAAGATGGAAAATGTGACATGTTGCATTAAGTGAAATTTCAGCATTTATCTCAAATAAATTGTTTACACAAGTGTGGTACACTTTATTTTTATCACAACGCTGGAATCTTCACACATGCGTCGTACATTCTACTTTCGAAGTAAGTCAATAAGGAATCAATAGAATGAATGTGAATCATAATAAAGGGAAAAAAGTCAACCAAAAAAAGAAGAAAAATAAGACACACTAAGGGATAACCAACGTTCAAACCCAGTTGCTTTGTTGAACTTAACTTTCAATTTACCGTCTTTACCATTTGATTAACAAGAATAAAACATTGTTGCGTAAGATTCCATCCATATATGTCGTCACACATAAGAGCCAAAAGAAATGTCACAGAAACAGTGCGTGTGTGAGTGTGTGTGAAATCTTGTCGGACTTAACTGCTGAGGTCATCAGTCCCTAATCTTACACACTACTTAACCGAAATTATCCTAAGGACAAACAAACACACCCATGCCCGAGGGCTAATACCGCGCTGCCCAGAAACAATGGTATTGTAAGTATATGCAGTATACTGTGCATTAAAACTGTGTATGTGTGTGTGTGGGGGGGGGGGGGGGGCTTGTAGCGGCGAGAGGAGAGTGAAGGCTATCATATTCATTCGTAATGTGAGGGATACATCTGGCTTCGTAAAGCATTGAACCAGCGATTATACTTTTTATTGGCGTATTACTTAGACTGTATTGTAGTAGGAGTAAATGTGCAAAATATATACGTCAAAGTGTTGCCAGTAAGCAAACCTGTGCACTAATCCAGAAAAAGAGGAAAATAAATCAACAAAATCGGGAAAAAATCGATGAAACAGGTGCTGTAATCGCTAATACGTTGCAAATTCGTTGCTTTTCGAACTCTTCAAATATGCTGACATGTTATCAAGTCGTTATGCAACACTATCAAAACAAAAATTTAGTACATCAGACTCGATAATACGATTACGTCCTGTGTAATACTGAAAAATAGCGGTGGCTTGCCCAGATACTAAAATGGGACATCTGACCTGTGACCCTTGTCGCTAAGAAGCTCTTCAAAGTTGTCACTTCTTGGTTTCCTTCATTTATCTTCAAACCAGTTTATATGAGGTACCAAATACAGATGGTTGTGTTTACGAAACGTCTATGCCAGATCCACAGCACCTACGGAGAGATGTGATGTAATGAGATTCTACATGTCAAGGGCGCTTTTCGGACAAACCTACAGCGTCCTGAGATCATGTGGCCAGGTTGGCAATGTATATTGATAACACGGAATCTGTTCTGCATATCCGGATGCTCACTTCACATTTATTTCTACGCACGCGCCACACATCCATTGCCCAAAACCCCTCCTGTATTGTGGCGTTTGTCCCCATACGATGCCGCCACCAGCGGACCTCCAAAGCTATCTATACAAAGGTGCTCACCGAGGGGCGACGTCGATAGAAGGCCGATCCCGCACGACTCAGGAAAGAATAAGTAATTCACATGTAAAAGGTATGTGACACAACTATAATATAATAAGCCTTAATCAATTGGAAAATTTAGTGACAAATTATCCATGTTGTACTCACTAATCACTTGTAAATATTTTTGCTAGCATATCTACTTTTATATGAATGTGTTATATGAATACGTTGTGTCTGTTCTTTTGGACATGTCCAGTAGAACAGACACCACGCATTCAAATAATTTGATATGCCTAGCGGGACAGTGGATCCACCTTCTTCACTGCAGATGCACAAATACGTCTGACCTCCTGTGGGAATCGCAGAGGACCGAATGGGATTAAAATGGACAGGGTCTGCAGACAGGTGGCGATAGGTAGGAATACGGATCGGGTGTATGGCATGCCAAAGATAGTCCACACAGTTGGGATAACGCTGTGTCCCAGAAGAAGTTCCGCTTCGAGAGCCGAGCAGAAAGGTTCTTCTTTTTTTCTCTTGCCGTAGCGTCGCTTGTGTGAAGTTTTCCTCGTTACTGTTGTTCTGTCTGCCGAATGAGTCGTAGCTCTTCCATTCCGTCTTACCGAGCGAGGTGGCGCAGTGTTAAGCACACTGGACTCGCATTCGGGAGAACGACGGTTCAATCCCGTCTCCAGCCATCCTGATTTAGGTTTTCCGTGATTTCCCTAAATCGTTTCAGGCAAATGCCGGGATGGTTCCTTTGAAAGGGCACGGCCGATTTCCTTCCCCATCCTTCCCTAACCCGAGCTTGTGCTCCGTCTCTAATGACCTCGTTGTCGACGAGACGTTAAACAACACTAACCTAATCCATTCCGTCTTACTGTCTCTTTGTGTTCGTCTAGTTGCTGCGGGCGTCGGCCACTCCGCTATGACCACCATGGTTTCCACGTGTATTCCATGAAAAGGTACTGTGAGCTTAACGTTCGATATAACAACGCTACATACGCAGCCTGGGTCTCTAGAAATCCACTATTGGCTTGTAGATACAATTAATGTGACCTCTGATCAGGTGCACATCGCTTATTTTGACGCAGACGAGTACGTGTCTTACGTGAAATTTATGGATCACCTTCACGTTGAAAGATTATTGTCGCGACATGGTTCTCAAGTCCCGTTCAAGCATCACGATGATTCCGTTAGTATGGTGTCACTCGCCGATGCTGAAATTAACTATACTAATGTTCCAATGTCCAACATCCCGCTTGAGGTTGATGACAACTTTCTAAAGGACATATTGACTGTTGTGTTGGCGGAAGAGCCAACACCGTGTTACTAGTGGAAGCCGAAATGCACGCGTTTTAGCTCACGCAGGCTGGCGTGAGGAGGGAAGAACTATACTGATGTGAGGTCTGGAACATGACAAGGAATGAGAATTCAGAATTCGGACGTAATTAGTTTGATACTTAACTTTAATCTATTAATAATGAACGTCGCTCTTGACGGTACATGATTCACAATATTCTCTGTTCAGAATTCATTCTAATTACTGAATATGGCGCCTTGCTAGGTCGTAGCTGAAGGCTATGCTAAACTGTCGTGGCTGCAAATGAGAGCGTATGTAGACAGTGAACCATCGCTAGCAAAGCCGGCTGTGCAACAGGGGCGAGTGCTAGGAAGTCTCTCTAGACCTGCCGTGTGGTGGCGCTCGGTCTGCAATCACTGATAGTGGCGACACGCGGGTCCGACGTTTACTAACGGACCGCGGCCGATTTAAAGCTACCATCTAGCAAGTGTGGTGTCTGGCGGTGACACCACATTGAGTCCTTATTGTAACGTGAAAAACGTTCGTCTTGAATGTTGTTCTACTCAACACAGATTACAGTGGTACAGAGGAATTCGTTCCGTGG